>NW_026849059.1:0-219972 GCF_030867785.1 Colletotrichum acutatum
AGAGACGTTTGCGTCGATGCCGTTGAGATCAACACTTTGAACGAGCCCTTCGGTTCGTGAAGACCAGTAGAGCTTCGCATTCCCGGGATAAGTCTGCAGGACTGGGGCTACAGCTGTGATGGCAACGCCTCCTATGATGCAGACAAGTTTCTGATACTTGCTGAGGTCATGGTGTGGAAGGTACCCTGCTTCGACAAAGACTGGCACCCGAGTGCGTGAGCGAAGCAGTTCTGTTGCCCCCGTGAAGGATCTAACGAGGAATGAGAGCCCGACACGGGACTTCTCCTTGACAGCAGCCACCTCCATGACACTCGACTCCTTTGAGTAGGAGTTAACCGAACTCTGAGTTGGCATGATACTGTTCATCGACTTTGCTGGAGCAGGCTTCACTCTGGAAGCCAAAATGGAGAACGGGTGGCTCTCCCAAGGTCGCCATGTAAGTGTTGGGAAGTAAAGGTAGGCGTGTCCGCTGCCGACCGCACCGTCAATGTCCAGCTGCATGTATTCCTCGTCGATGATGGTGATGTCAGCCCACATCAGACCGTTCCTCGCCATCCGGATTACTCTCGCTACTCGGTCGAACCCCCAAACGGCGAAGCAGATGTACATCCAGATCTCATAACCCCACTGGTTTTGGAATCTGTAGACAATGTGGAGGTAGGACCCGACCACCGCAAAGACAGCAAGGACGATGTGAACAGCTAAGAAGAGCTCGTAGAGCTTAGCGCGGAAAGGGATAACCGAAGCCGGCAGTAAAATACTCATTGCCAGCGTGCCGATGATGCCCCAGACCCAGTAGGGCAGCTTGGCTTCGATATCGTGCTGGCCCATGCTGACGTAGATTTGAAGCCAAGCTGCCGAGTGGAGGCAAGCCTGGAGAGTACAAAAGTATGCCGTCCACCGATGCAAGAGCATGAAAGTGGACTGGGTCCAGTCAGTCACCCAGTACAAGAAGTTGTTTCTCCCGGCGTAGAGGATGAGCAGCGGTAAGTTCGCAAAGCTCAAGACACCCATGCGATTGCTAAAGGACGTCAAGAGCTCCTGGTCCTTGTCGTTGACCCACCAGGCGTTGGGCTGGGCCGAGTCGTAGCCTACACCACTGAGAACGACATTGACTGCTACCATGTAGAAGACCAATATTGCCTGACCACGTGTAGGCATGATAAGCAGGTTGAAATAAGGAGCCTTGTGCCTCCGGCCGAACAACGGTGGGTCGATGAAGACAGCGTGGATCTTTGAGATAACCAACTTTGGCAGCGGGATGAATCGAAGCCACGAGAAGAAAATTGGGACTGCCGCACCGAGCGCGATTAGGACGAGACTTCGACAAGGTTAGCAAGACTTCATCTTGGAACATACAAAACAAGACTTACCCGTATCTCTCGTGGGCAACCTCCATCTTCTCAAACATCCCCATGGTGTTGTACTGTACTTGGTAGTCGGCATCTGACACCAGGGACTTTTCCTTCAATGGCATCGCGAACACCACAGTGGCTGTGGGAGTCCCGTTCACATTGCTAAATGCCTCCTGGTAGGTCCACTTCGGCGCGGGGGGGTACGCGTTGACATTAACGCCCGGTTCATCAAGTCTCCTATGGCTATTCCGGATGCTAGCTTCTGTCGATTGCCAGTACTTTTCGATCTCCCATATCGAGAGATCAGTACATCTCTGTGAGAAAACGCTAGTCAGCTTTCGGTTTCGGCTTATGCGGAGCACCGAACTGACCGTATGAATGCACCATGCGAAAGAAGTAAGGAAGACATTGTCGTTGGCATAGCATTCCGGAGACGTGTCGGCCATGATCATGCCGTGAATCTCCATCACGTTGCTGCAATTAAGCGGACTGGCTGAAAGTGCCACACGACACGAGTACGCACACAGAGGCTCGAGAGGGAATTAGTCCACGAGATTCCACGATGTTGAATATAACAACTAACCTGGTACATGGTGATACCATAGCCAATGAGTCCATGTCCTGCAATGCCCACTTCTTCCGCAATCACACCGCCAGCCATACCTGTGGCAGCCAGAACAACGGCCGAAAGGCCCGGAAGTGAAGGCATCCTCATGGACTGGGTCACTATCAACGAATGTAGCAACGTACGCAGTCTCGATTGGCCAAGAAGCTATCCTCAACTATACCTATTGCGTCGAAAAGAATGTGTTCAAAAGTTCGGAATCGGTCTCGGTTTAGTTTTTGGACAAACACAAGTCCGTATTTTGGGCATTCAATGTCTTTCATAGAACTGGACCAAAACGGGCGCATGCTTTGTCTGGCTACAGTGCCGAGATGCCGTTTCTACGAGCTCCTGGCCATTATCGCTGAATCATACACAAATCGATGGACTAGGAGAATACCGATCCTCGCCAAGGCCCGGTGCCAAGTCCGATTCACTTGGGATGAGTTCTGCCATCCAATGTGTTTTCTCGGGTTCTGCTGTCGATTTGCCGGTGGTTCGCGGTGTCGACCCCGATTCCCCGACCCGAGCTCAACCTCAATTCCCGGTCTACAACTGAGCCACTGGGATATCTCCGCTTTCCTAATCGAGCTTTGCGACTCTTGGAACAAAGTCGCAACCGAAAGTAGTCCGAAACATCATTGTGACTGTCTTAGAATTTGGCCGTGAAACATTTGTGCTCACTTCTTCTAAGGGGGAAACGGCGATTGAGAAGTCGCTCGGAGTATAGCGGAATTTTATCCCAGCCAACGAAATCCTCTGGGCCTGTAGCAACAGTCCCATGAGACTGAAGACTTAGCAAAATAGCTTCAGAATGATTGTAGAGTATGATTCCCACGAAGGTTTATGATAAAGCGTTTGAGTTCCTAGTTGAGGTAACACCTGACTTGCTGATGGTGAAGTCATGGGTTTCGTAGTGACGAGCTCGTCTCATTCAACGTTTAAAGTCATTCTGATATCTGACACCTAGTGTTGATGTAATTCAAACTACTAGGCAACTTGTAAGTCCTACGGAATGGTCTGTGATCGAGTTGAATGGCGAGTTTGGGGTCGCTAGTGACCTCACTTGCCAGATAAATAGCTTGACCTTACCCCCCCCCCCCTTGAATACTTCTGCGATAGTATGCAACATGTAAATGCTTGCTGGGGTATTAAATATTTCCAAAGCCAAAGCCAGCTCATATGCGAAGTTTCATCAGTTCTTGGTATTTGTATTGTTGGTAAATTGTCTCTATCTACATCCAACGGCGCTGGCGAAAACGGCTTTCTGGTACTAATATACACCAAAACCCATTTATTTTCGGCTTCTTTCGCTCGCTTACTTCTCAGCCTGACTTTTCTGTTCCTTTGCATCATCAAACGATCTCTTTTCCTTTTTGACGTTCTTCCACTCCAAGAGGGTTGCAAAGAGGAATGATATGGCGGCTAGGATCATGGCCAGCATGAAAGTTCTCGTTAAGGAAGTGTTGACCTTGTCCAATGCATTTTGATACTCAGTGGTCCCATTTCCGAAAATCTTTTGCAGGTTGTCCTTGATCTGAGTTGCTCCGCCATCGCCGTAAATCTTGGCAGCAACGGCTCCGCCAAGGTTCTTAGAGAGCTCCTGCTGGAACACGCTTTGCGCAACGGGCACTGATAAAGCAACTCCTAAAAGTCTCGTGAAAAGGGTCAGGCTCGTGCCCTTGGGAATCTTTTCGTTAGGCAGAACGGTCTGAACGGCCACGTTAGCCTGTTCGGCTCCGACGCCTACGCCAGCACCGACTAGAATCTGAGCGCCAACACTGAAAGACTTTATCAGTAATCTGGAGGATCTCCGGTAGAGTAGGTGGTAGACTTACAGTATGCCAAGTGCAGCATCAGATTCGACAGTCATTAAGAGCGCAGAACCGGCTGTGACCAGGAGGGAACCCAAAATCACGAATGGATTGTAGAATCCAATCGCCATTACAAGACCTCCAGCTACAATTGAGCCGACGGCTGTACTGATGCAGAGTGCTAGTTGCTTCAAGCCAGAAGATTCGGCATCATCTCCCCGGATCGATTGGAACCTATATGCCTTGGTGTAAGCAATAACGTCTAGATGGCTAATTGTTTCCAACACTTACCAAACAGGCAAGTAGAAGATGAAAACACCAAAGGCTCCGTTCAAGAAGAGCAGGTAAAGGTTAGAAGACGCAACGGAACGCTGTTTCACGATACTGAGAGGCACTGTAGCGTCGTCTCCCTGGAAGTACTGTAGTGCCACCCACGGGAGGAGTGTGACCCCGAACACAACCAAGACTGCGATGACGCGCGCGTCGTTCCACGGGTACTCACCACCGCCCCACTGAAGCGTCAACATCAGACAGACCAGAGAAGCCAGTAGGAGGGTAGTACCAAGAAGGTCAAACTTCTTTGCCAGCTGGATCGGGGTCATGGACCTGAGCTCCGCTGAGGTCCGGCAGAGGGAAGGGGGCAAACAGAAGATGACGACGGCGACTACTACAGCTCCGATCGGGAGATTGACTATAAATGTTAGATGTTGAACCCATTGCATGAAGATAGTGAAGAAAACCTACAGTAGAAGCACCATCTCCAAGAAGCTCTCTGGGTAATAGCACCACCTACAAGAATATCAGCCTTGGCTCCAGATCACGAAACAGATAACCAACAACGTACCCATGATAGGTCCAATGACACTGGCAATGGCATATGCAGCACCGAATAAGCCCGCAAACAGACTCCGCTTTCTAAGCGGCGTGATGCGAGCAATGACGATGAATGAGCCGCCGAATACGCCTGCCATGCCCACGCCCTGAATGGCTCTACCAACGATCAAGGCAACTGACGTCGGTGCAGAGCCACAAACCGCGCTACCAGCGAGGTAGATGACCACCGAGGTCAAGAACGTCCATTTGTTGTTGAAAAGCGAGTACGCTTGACCAAAGGGAAGCTGCAACGCAACGGCCGTGATCTGTTCTCCCGTGCTGTACCATGCAATGTCATCGGAACTATTGAAGACGCTCGTGATGGTCGGGATAGCTGTCGCAAGTACGGTCTGACTGACTGCCACGATGAAAACGGAACAAAAAAGAGCAAAAACAATGAGTCCCAACTGGACGCCTGTCGGATATGGTGGCTCATCTGCCTCGGGCTCGGGCTCTGTTTTCTCTAGCGATTCCGTCGTGCCGGTCGAATCGTCGCTGCCTTTCATACTGCTGGCCAGAGAGGAACCATTCGCTAGGGCTTCGGAGGACTGCAATTCTTTTTTGAGCGGATCCCCGAGGCTTTCAGGGGGCGACATATTGGGCTGAGATCTGGTTGATCAATCTGGGAGAGTGGAAAAGATGAGGGTTTGATTCGCTCAAGCGAGAATTTTCGAGCAAATGTCTAATATTGACACGAAAACACAACTGAAGATGAACGAGGTGAAGAGTATTACTGGTATTTGGATGCCTTTATCCCAATGACCGTGGCGGAACTATTGTCATCGCGATTCATAGCACAACTGGGTTCGCCGATGATCAAGGTTGCGTTGCCGGGGACCGGGGCCAGGCGTTGACCGCGTCCTCGAGTTCCGCCCACCTGCTGCCCACATGAGTGTATTTCTGAGACTGTAATGGTCACTGGCCACTACCGGGATGAATAGTATCTGTACTTTTAGAGTTTTGACAGAGTGAACCTACCAATCAGCTTGGCTACTCATGTTGAAGACCAGGGTGAACCATTATTCCTCATGATTCATCGCCGATCGTATTGTCCCAATTGAGTATACGAGAGCCCCATTGTGGAAAGGCCTTGAACAGAAGATGTTACCTTGACACTGAACCGAGTGATGCCTCTCAGTTACCACAAGTAAACTTTTCTCATCTGTAATTCCCAAGAGAACATAAGTAGTCGGGAAACCCACATGTCCAACCACCGTTCGATCCAGGCAAAAGAACAAGATGCCTAGATCGCGATCTCCACAGCTAGAGGACATCATCTCTGCTCTATCATATTGAATGGGAACATGAAGGTATTCAAAACGAATCCAGAAATATTACCGAATCTCTTCTCGAGAAAAGGTGGAAATTGAGGTTTCCTCTGCCCTCGATGGTCCAACCTTGCATAACCAGGAACACGACATTTTTGGAACTTTCAACATGAAGAGAACTTAAGTAAGAAACGAGGAATAGGAAAGGATTTTGAATAAATCAACTGGTAGAAGATCCCAGCCATCTTGGACAAACAGTCTAAGTCAGTACTTGGATCTCCAAATCTCTTAGTTTATAGAGCCGTAGGTTGTTTTTTACCACCACTTCGTGAGGCGAAGGGCTTGGCGATGCTACAATAGCCTCATATTGTATTCGGTAAAATAAGCGTAACCAATGGAGTATAGAAAACAAAGAGTATCTGTCAGTTCGATTCCTGAGCTAGACGGATCCAAGAGGGTTCAAATCAGCTAGAGCTCGTCCTCCAATCCAACCATCTTCAATGAATCAGCCCACAGCTTCTTCTCTCCCTCCTCGTTGAATGCCCACGACTTGAAACCATATCCAGCCCAGTTGGTATCATCAGGAATGGGCTTACTAACACCGCAGTCCTCCATGTAGAACCCGCCAACGCCATCGTACTGCTTACCCACACACGCCAACACACTCGTAGCAGCACCTTGCTGGACACTCTTCCACACTTTCCTGATATGAGGCATTTGGATGAGCTTCTCCAGCATCTTGCGAGTCTCCTCGTCCGAAGACTCCATCAAGCCACTGCCAAAGCCACCGGGGTGGATGCTGATGGCATGAACCCCCTCAGATCCGTAGCGGCGCTCAACTTCATTGCAGAACCAGATCTTTGCCGTGTTAGAGTGCGCATAGGATACGCCAGGCTCGTAGCCCTTGCCATTGGGATTAGCCGTGTCGTAATTGTTCTCCGGGAGGACAGTCGAAGCCGTGTGAGATGTGCTGGAGGTGGTGACCACACGCACGTTCACATTATTGTTCGCAGCCGTGTCCAGGAGAAGAGGTTTGAGAAGTTGGAAGAGGTAAAAGTGCGCGAGGTAGTTCACACCAAATTGCTGCTCGTATCCTTCTTCCGTGTAGCCACGTGGTGTCGCCGCAATGCCTTGAAGAAAGTTCGAGTTAGCGACGAATTACAGTGCTACTTGAGTGAAAAAATGGCGGCACCACTAACCTGCGTTATTGACGAGAACGTCCAATCGCACCGCGCTATCGAGAACATGCTCTGCGCCTTTCTTAACGCTCTTCAAGCTACTGAGCTCCATTTCCACGACCTCTAGTCTAAGGCTGGCATCTTCACTTTGCAGCTGAGCCTTGACCTTTTCACCCTTTGCGAGGTTACGCGAGGTGAAGAACACCTTCATACCGGTCTTGGCTAGATGCCGAACAATCTCGAGGCCAATACCATTGGTGCCGCCCGTCACCAACGCCACTTTGTCATCCAGCTTGCCAATCAGACCCTCATCTTCAATGATCTGGAGTGCAGTCGGGCGAGCATCACCTTCACCCTGGGGGTTGGCATGGGCCGCAGCGTAGCGGTTGGGGATTTGAGGCAGGTTCGGGATGTAAGGCATGTTGAAGTATGTTTCTTGACCTTCTTCCGGGGGTGTGTCTTGGTTGTTTTGCGTTTGCGAAACTTGACTAGAAGAGATTGGACGACGTGTGCTTGGCGGCTGCGAAGTTTGGCTAGAAGAGCTGGGACGTCGTGTGTTTTGTGTGACAAGATCTTGACAATATGTATCTTGACGGATTGAGCTGCAGCGGAAAGAAGTCTTTGTCAACGAAGAGAGATCTTTGACTCGGGGGATGTGCACCATGACCAAGATAGTCGGGTTGCTTTATTTCTTTGCATATTCTGTTTGACTCGTTCTCGAGTTACCATTCCCTCGGGATGCGCGGCAACAGGACTATCTAGAGTTATTTTCTCAGCATTAATGCCGGGAATTGTAGGCCAATTGTGGCCCTAGTTGACCCCGACATAACCATAGCACATGGCCGGGTACGGGAGTTAACAAAGTGTTTTTAGGAGCCCTGGCTCCCTAAATGGACTGAACATCAGATAATTGGCACTAGATCGATCTTATGTTTATCAATTCACTAGGAAAACATAACCGGAAGAACAGATGGATCGCGAGGAGCTTCGGTGATACATGATTTAGTCAGCGGTGAAGCTGTGCAATGATATCAAGCCGGATAGCTCCCCAACTCTTTTTCACCCAAACACAAACGACGAGCCTGCTGTGAGAGCGGCAGTTGGGGTCACCGGTGACTGGATTACCGGCGAATGGTAACCGCGCAAGGTTCTCCGACCGGCAAAAGTTGGGGACGCATTGCCCAACTAGGCAAATTTGAAGAGAGACTGGCCAATCATGGTTGACTACGGCATCTTGGAACTCTAAACTGATGGCGTGAGTCGAGGCCCGGCCCGTTTTGGTTTTCTCGGGGCTTGAGTTGTACCTAAAATAAGTCTTTGCTTGTACGAACGGGAACGGCAAAGCAATGGCGTAAATAATCCGCAGATCGCCCTGCTTGGTAGTGTTGAGAGTGATTCTGATTGGAGAGTCAACTGGATAGTGGCGCCTCGAATACTGTTTGAATAGTCCTTGTTGCCGGCTAAGTACTCCCCTCAGATTAGTTGAGGATAGTCGGCAAGTTCCTCGTACAAAATACTGCTTGCGGGATTCAGGTCCGGTGTAAAGTTTGGCTCTGCGTGTTGCTCATGTTCATTTCCCGGCTGAAGGGAGTCGTGGACTCATTAAATGCAAGACTGACAGTCCCGCTATCCACTCTCAACTTCCCACTGAGTCCGCGGCTAGCGATTCACTGCTCATCTCAGAACATCCAGCTTTGAACTCGTTGTAGCAAGCCATCGTTGCCTTTTGCAAATATGCCCCACTCCACTCAGAAGCCGGAGTCCGTTGAGGCTTATGTCAACTATCACCAACCGCCGCCTAAGGGCGAGGCATTCCCTGTTCAAATGATCGCTACTGTGGGCTTTCAGCGTACCAAGTATAATCGACAACTCGTTCCGGTTACAGACATGCGCACATGCGACGAAGAGTTCAGTCTCGACACCCAGGGCTTCAAGGTTGTCGAGAGCACTGTTCAGGAGAGGGGCTGGGAGGGCGACTACAGATTTGGTCTCCCTGACCAGCTTCGGAAGGATGTTCAAGAGCTCTTGATGAGACAGTAAGAACAGCCATATGTCAATTACAAAGGGTATTGACTGACAAGCCACGCAGCTCGGGCGCAACATACGTGCACCCATTTGCCCCTCATGTCATACGTCGTGATCCTCATGAGAAGATTCTCAACATTCCGGAGGACCTTCCTGACTCTCAGGTCCTGAACATGCAGCCACCCGCAATGTTCATTCACGTCGGTAAGTGCCACAATGCTATGAGTGTTTTAGAGTGCGGCACTCACACCGCAAAGATCAATCATACAAAGGTGCAGAGGTGGTGCTCGATCGGCTTCCCGAAGCAGAGATGCTTCGTACCAAGACCAAGACCCGGTGGGGAATTATCAACGTCTGGCATCCACTGAAGCTGGTTCAACGTGAACCGCTGGCGGTCTGTGATGCGCGAAGCGTCGAAGAGCCTGATCTTCGCCCGGTCACCACGCGCATCGTCCTGGGCAAGCCGCCCAACACCATTAATAAGGACAACGAGCAATGGCATATGGTGGCGAGCCCGCAGCATAAATGGTATTACGCCAGCAACATGACCCCGGACGAGGCGCTCTTGATCAAGATATTCGATACCAAGCTGGATGGTAGAGCCAGACGGGTGCCGCACACCGCAATTCAGACACCAAAGGATGTTGGGCCACCACGGGAGAGTATTGAGATCAGGTGCCTTGTATTCTGGGAGGACCAGGAATTGGAGTAGAGAAGACTAGCATTGTTCTGAGATCATCTCTATACTTGATGTAGCCAGCGAAATAGGCAAATTGAAAAAACCGAAGGGAAATCGAACTACCAGTGTTACCTTAGATACAAGACAACGGCCGTAAATGACCCAGACGCGGAGCCAATTCAACAACGGGGTCGAAACAAAGATTCTACGATGGGTTAAGAATTTTGAGATCCGGTCAGTCCTTATCTTATGAAACAAGTCCTCATCTCACGAAGACAGATGTATGATGGACCGGATTGACTGTTAACTAATACTGAAATGTCGGCTTTTCGATCTAAACTGCATCAGGGGCGGAAATACTATATTATCTGATTGCATCGTATTGTTTTTGAAGTCACTTCTCTGAGGCAATTGCCCAAGGCAACTGACATTACAGGTTTGGTTCTTTTAGAAAGCATTAATGTTTGTAAAAGGCTTAAAAGCTGGCAGATCCGCCATGATAAGAGTAGAGATGAAGCTATTTCACAAGATCCGTCGTTAAAATCACTGTAGCCAGAAGATTCCAAGTTCTGTTTCGATGAACTTTCAGTCATCTCAACTACCAAGGCTGCACAGGCGTGCCGTAAACCGCCATGTTCACCACCTTTCCAACATCGGCATCTCTCTTTCCTTCAACAACATCAACAAGTGCCTTGCCACCAGCCGAAGGGTCTCCGGCACCCATCTTCTTCATAGACTCCGGGTCACCCTCGCCAATATCAGTGGCGAAGAAGCCAGGAGCAACGCACCAGACCTTGACGCCGTCGTTCTTCAACATACGCACCCACTCAAGCATGACCATGTTGAGGCCGACCTTGGCTGCTCTGTACGAGATGGTCCCGACAGGCTTGGGGGTCCCGGCTGGCGGGACCCTGTAGGTGAAATGAGAGGAGTCCGCCGCGTTTTCCAGCGAGGACACACCGCTGGTGTTAAAGATGAGCCGAGGGTCGGAAGACTTGAGCAAGAGGGGGAGAAACGTGTCTGCGATGATGTGGGGGCCAGTGACGTTGATGTCCCAGGACTTATTGTAGGCCTCGCGGACTGTCATGTTGCCACGTTCGATCTGTTGATCCAGCATGACGCCTGAACAAGGTAAAAGAGTCAGTCAAAGGTTACAGAATACAATTATTAAAGAGCAGCAGGAGGTGCATACCGGCGTTGTTGACAAGTGCATCAATCCTGTCAACCTTGCTCGCGACAGTCTCGTAGGCCTCTCTGATGGAGTCGTCGCTTTCGACATCGAGCTGAAGTGGCTCGACGGTGCTGTGAGACTTGACCTCAGCCGCAGCTGTCTCAGCAGCGGCCTTTCCCTTGGCAAAATCACGGCTACCCAAGAAGACGTGGTACTTTTGCTTGGACCCAAGCAAGGTCTTCACTGCTTGGTATCCGAGGCCCTTGTTGGCTCCAGTGATGAGAACGATCTTACGGTCAGCCATAGTGAAGAGTTGTGAAGGTGAGATATGTAAAAAGTGGAGGAAGCAAGTGCTGGTGCTGCAGTGAACGATAGACGATTGTCTGGCCTATGTGTTGACTGAAAAGTTGGGTGATAAACATACGCAATAGGAGTCAAGGAAGGTTGGCATTTATATCATGTCCAAGTAAAAAGCAAATGAGATACATGGTTGTTTCGGTGAACATCTCCCTGATCCAAGTAAGCCGGCAATCACATAAGTTGCACTCTGAACTGTAATAACCCAAAGCACACGCAGGATCGGGGCTTTTGCCGCTTGCAAAGCTGAGATTATCGGTAGGTGAACGATTCAGCAGTTCAGAGCTCTGTGAACGGTTTTCCCGCCCGCGGTGGCCGGGTCGGGGACCTGTGAACTCTCGCAGTGCCCGACTCGGCGCTTGGGGCGCACAACAGCCATGTTGCTGAAGGATGCATGTGTAACCTACAGCTGAGCTTTGAGCTTGGGGCAGAACGCGGGAAGGGAGAGCGCAAGGTTAGAATGAGCACTGCAGACACCTAAAAGGTGACGGTTCCCCTCCCCGCACGAAGCCTGTGGATTGGGAGAAGCGGTCTGGATCCCTGATTCTCTCTCATTCCGGCAACTAAACCTCCAAATCAGACAGCATGGGCTCCCTCGAACAGCCAAAGCGCAACTTTGCCTACAGCATCTACGTCTATAAGAAAGCGGACCAAGATGAGCAGAGCCACCACAATCATATTGAAAGCGTGAATACTCCAATTATCAAACCACTTCTCGAAAAATATGGAGCTGTATCCTACACTGTGGTATGTTGAACATTCTGTGTTCATGTGGCGGCCTTATCCGCAGAACGGATTGTCTGACTGAAGAGCATCGTCAATAGACCCACAACGATAACTCCGCCAAAGCAGACTTCAAGAAGCTGTTCCCCGACGCACCTAGCGCCATGCTATTGGATTACGATTCGGTCATCTCAATAATCGTACCCGACATTGGGTGCATAGAGAAAATGCGCGACGACCCTGACTTTTTGGGTAAATTCATACCTGACCATTTTAATTTCGCTGATATGAGCCGGAGTCGGTAAGTCGAATGTTGTTACTCGGTGTTGACAGTTGCTGACACTCGATTTAGCTGTGTTGTGGGATGGGCAGAGCACTACACATTCTAGCAGATTGGTCGAGAAATTATTGGAGTAGACCCGTTACTTAGTTTTCCCAATTAGTCCAAATGATCATGAGATATTTCTTCCCAGAAGCAAAAGAAGCATTTTTTCGTGCATGTGTCAAAATTCGTGTCTTCCTGATTTGCGCTCTTCTCAATGCAGGTATGTAAGAAGCTATCTCAAAGTGTCTTCATGGCAATTCCGGACACTTAACGACTCTTCAACCTCGCTGACGCTCTTGAGCAAAATTAACAACTCAACATTCTCTGAACGGGCAAAGGCATCGGATCCAAGTCCTAGGCCACTAGCTAAGAGTAATCTCGATAGTATGCCTATACATCGATTGAAAGATCCACAGCACGCTCGCAGGATTCTAAGCAAGACGTCGCATGCCCACCTACAAGAAGTGACCATAAAGCCTACCTATAGCGGCAGATCCCACCCGATCTGTGGCTCTAGGCAGGTCGAGTGAAGCTCCTTACTGCGGTCCGCCACGCCGTGGCCTCGGAACACACAAGTTTAGACCCTTTGGACAGGGCTATTAGACAGCCAAGTGAGCTCTTTTTACATCGCGATCTTCGTCTCATCCTCAGGGTACCCGGATCTGGGCCACTCGTGTATGTACAAGATCATGGTTTCGTAAAGGGCACTTGCCTCCATCCACCGGCAACACCTTTCATCGAAACTTAGGCCCCGTGCACAGCGATCGGGAACTCAATCACCGCAAAAACCAGGGAGCATAGCCCGGCACTTGGTGCATCGGTGACAAGAACGCCGTGATCGATATGAAGCTTGGAAGGCCTGCTGCTACCTCCGATGCACACCGAAGCGTTGGATATTAAAGGTCGGCTCGTGCAGGTGTTTGTCGGACGTTTACACCATTTCAACAGTCAAGCTCATAAGCCTGCACCAATAACAACTTGACCATCATGCCTACTCTTGAACTGAACTACGCCACAAAGGACGAGCTGGCCTTCCTCGACACCGAGGTCAAGAGAAAGCTCAAAGTCTCGGGCGACAAGATCGAGTACACCGCTACCGAGCTTGCGGAAAAGGATAGCGAGGAGCGCGCAAAGCTCGCTGGCGTCTACAACCTGAACAAGGAGTCTTACGATGCCACCCTTAACTATCGTCTCTGCCCTACCAAGGGCGGCGACGAAATGATCTGGGGCGGCACCTTTGCCCAGATGCGCCGGAAATATGACCCGCGACCGGTCAAGATCTACAACGCTCGTGGCAAGGAGTCCGAGTTCAGTCTGGACAAGACTGGATTCCAATTCGAACATTTCCCTACTTCATACAAAGACTTTCCGTGGAGTCCCATTGACGAGAAGCTCAACAAGATCTACAATGCCGAGTGTGAGGAGTTTATGAGAAAGCTGTAAGCGTCTCTTAGAAAGACATAGCTCTCAACTTTTACTGACCTACACATTCAGGACTGGAGCGAGCGACGTCCGCGTTATCTCCCACATCATCCGCCAACGTCAGTGGGAGAGTGCCGACCCTGAAGAGGACAAGGACAAGCCAGACATGGCCATGACCGACGGCGGCCTGCTCTCTGCCCGCTTCGTTCACATCGATCAGTCGGATCTCGGTGCCAAGCGCCGCCTCTACGACGACCTTCCTCCCGGAGAAGGCGCCAAGCACGACGGCAAGCACCGTTGGGCCATCGTCAACCTCTGGAGACCCATGGACGAGGTCCATCGCGAGCCTCTGGCCCTGTGCGACGCCAGGTCTGTTCGTGACGACGAGCTGCACGATACCATGCATTGCGTTCCCTTCCGGTGGCCTCACAAGCCTACCGAAAACCACATGTGGCAGATTGCGCCGCCCGAGACGCCTGACCAGCACAAGTGGTGGTTCCGGGGCGGTATGACACGAGACAATGTTATTCTCATCAAGATCTTTGACTCCAAAAAGGATGGTAGGGCTAGGCGCACTCCGCACAGCGCTTTTCCTACTCCTGATGATATTGGTCCCGCGAGACGGAGCATCGAGACTCGATTCTTCCTTTTCTGGGAGGATCAGAGCTGCGAGTAGATGCCATTAGGGCAGGACAGCCACCGTATACGGACGAGAGTAGATTGTAGCATATGATTGAGTTTAGCTAGTTGAATCAAAGTTTCTTCCCGAGCTTCATTGATTTCCTCTCGTCAGTAAATCTCTTGTTGGTAATGAAGCTGTTGATTAACTACAAGATTCGTACCGAGTAAAATGGAATTGCCGATTTTCTTCTAGCGTCGATTTACACAAGAAGGTGATATATGCCAACTACCTATTGTTCAACTCGATCTTTCTATTCGATCTTTGAAACCTCGAGTAGTTGGAATCAAGCCTTTGAGCATTTAAAAGAGTGAGACGCGTGGAAAATGGAACTTGAGGGAATAGCTCAGCTGATACGAATACACGCGAAGTTATCCAGTATGGTGTGTGATGTTCTCAACCTATGGTTCCCAACTCAGCAGTGAAGACTATTTGATACACGTATGATGATCCAGTCCTGGAGTCCAATCTAATCCACCTCGACGCACCTCAAGGCACCCTCACAAGCGTCCCACAAGCAGAGCGTCTACTAGAACTATCTACCGACTATCGTTGTCTCCTCTGACTTCAGGTCTGCCAGAGTATCCAATTCAGTACCTGTTTTGTTTCATGATCTTATAGCCTCATCTACCGTATGAAGGAGACCACTTGCTACGAGCTCGAATCTTGTCTCCATAGTGATAGAAAAGGAATGGGATGGGAGCCAAAACTACACCAAACAAAGCCAACAGCGAAGTGGCACGGGCGACACCAATCGAAGTGTACATGGAAGTACTTCTTGGAGTTAGTAAAGAGGGCAGCAATACGTCAGGGCTAACCTAAGATAGGAGTAGATGACTCACGCAAACACCGGGAACCCAGACGCGAAAAGCGATCGCATGAAGGTGTTAGCCGCGATCGCCGAGTTGGAGTTGATTCCATAGCAGTCGACAATGTAATTCATGCCCTGCATGTTGACCAAGATAATGCCAACACCGATAGGCACGCCGGCAACGATCTGCGGCCAGGGATCCGTGGACGGCGAGCTCGTCGCCGCGAACCAGAACATGCCGACGGGCAGACAGACTGTCCCAATCATCATCAGCAACAGCCTGTTCTCCTGCGGGCGGCCAGCCTTCGGATCCGGCGACAACTTGGTGTTGACTGTCGCGATGATGAGTGCGCCGCCGAGGATCGTGCCCAGCAAGATGGAAAGGAGCGGGAGGCCGGCAGAGGTGGAGTCCCAATGGCGCTCGCGTTCAAAAGACATTGGGTAGGCGAGAAAAAAGACGTACATGAGTCCTAGGATGTCTTTAGTCAATAGTTCATTGCAAGCGTATGTGAGCTGGTACCGTACCGAAGACGACGGAGATGTAAGTGGACATCAACAAGAGGATGGGCTCCAAAAACAGCATCTTGGCTGGACGCGAGAGGCACTTCTCGACAATGTCATTGAGATTGCTCTCCTGTTCTTCAGACTTGGCCCGCAGAGCCCAGTTGCGCGTCATATGGCGCATTCGCTTTGCCCGTCTTTCTAAGAGGATCGGGGAATACGTCTCGGCCAAAGCTGGATATGTGACCACGGCGACGGTCAGCGTAAAGATGGCCGTGATGTTGAAAATCCACCGCCATCCCAGGAGCGGACTCTTGACAATGACTGAGCCGATCATAGGGCCGAGGACGGGCCCGATCATGAGAAAAGTTCCCGTGCAGGGCATGGCGAAGCCCCGCTGCTTCGGGGTCCAGATATCGGCGAGTGTGCCGCTGAGGATAGCGGACGGTGCGGCGCCGAAGACACCCTGCAAGAACCGGAAGACGAATATTGTGTAGAGGCTTTGGGCACTGGCTGCCGGCAGCTGGAGGAGCGCAAAGGTCACGTAGCCAACCATCAAAGGGCGCTTTCTCCCATAGCGCTCTGAAAGAGGCCTGTATCGTAGGGTGTAAGTCGTTAGCTCAGGCACTTTCACAGTTCATCGAAGAGGCATGCGGGGGAAAGGCTCTCCTACCCGAAGATGATGGGACCGACGGCAAACCCAAGCATGAAGAGCGAAGTACCGCCAAAGACCATGTTCTGCACCGTGGTATTATACTCAGCGGCAGTTACGCCAGCAGCTGCGCTGAAAACGGATGACGAAAAGGTCGTCGATAGCACGTACAGCGCCAGCACCAGCGTGATGAGCCATTTGCGAGGTGTGGGCAGGTTCTGAGGACAACCCTTGTCATCTGGGCCGAGCCAGTCGACGATGAAGTCACCGCCTTGAATCTTGGCGATGACTTGCTCGTCGAGGGACAGTGGCTCATCTGCGTAAGTGACTTCTGCTGGACTTTCGTCTGCTGGCGGCGCCATGGTGGATGTAAACCTTGCACTGGGCTGAATGGCGCAGAGATTTAAGATATATCCAAGAGGAAAGAATGGAAGAATTGACTTTGAAGAGAGAATGGTGAACGGAAATAGAGTAAGTTACAACTTGTCCAGAGATCGTAGATATCGAAATCCGGACCTCACTTTAGCAAATGATTGAGAACACCCACCTGAATCACTGAGAATGTTCTTGGAGGTCTTGGGGGGATTTGACAGTAATCTCGTTCTGCAGGCGAAGGGCCCTATGCCGCTCTGCTTTATTACAGGGGCAGAGTTCACGGGGACACGGTAACCATCGCTCAGATCGTAGAGGAACAGCCCGACCGCTGAAGCCCGTCCGTCGTGTTACACCTCAAACACCAGTTACCGTGGAAGCCGGATCACGCAATTAAGAGGTTCCAATGAGCGTTATTTTCTTTGCTAGGGGCTGGCCACAAAAGCCGTTGCACACATAGCTCGGGGTTTGCTCTACTTCATTTCTGGATGCTTCCCGATCGTTCTCGGGAATGTGTAATTAACCCCGTTGAACTGGCGCGCTGATTTTACCATACCATTGGGATGAGGCCTGGGATTTCTCTGTACCGTTTCAACGATTTTCCCGAGCGAAATGCAGCCATTGAAAAGCATGGAGGGACCACCTATTAGCAATTGTATTTGAATAGACTGAATTCTGCGAGAGGGTTAGTTGTGTTGGGTGCGGCAATCGATCCCCGAAACCCAGTCGCAATCGGGGCATCCGTCGGCAAAGTGAGTCAGTAACTTGACGGCCTCTGGTACCTTGTGGCCCAGCCAAGCCGGTTGGAATCGATTACGACATGATTATCCATACGGATTATGGCTTTTCAAAGCCTGCAGGACCCTGAGAGCATGTAACCAGATTAGCACCTAAGCACGTTAGGTGGCTTAATCAACTATGAGCTGTGGTGCGATACTTTCCAAGGTCAAATGCTGGAGTGGAGCAACAGCAGTTGGAAGGGCCATTAAACAGGCGTTAATTGGTACTTATTACATGGTCACCACAACACCATTGACGAAAATCGCGATAATTGTCCAAACAATAAAACTGTATTCCGTTCACTTAATTCTACAAGTCTTGACATTTCTCATTGGTGATGCTTCGCAGGTGTGTCTCCCAGCTTGCTGTTGTCCACGCCGAGGAAACCAACTGTCTCCTGCTTCTTCGATTCCTTACCGTGAGAAATGCAAGAACGGTCAGTGAGAAGGCGCTTGTGGCCACGACAAATGTCTTTGCCATGACCTTCCACGAAGTCGAATGCAAAGCCGTGTAGGCCCGATTCTTATTGAACAGCGATTGGCAGGCTGAATCTATAAAACGAAGTTAACCCACAAGGCTCAAATAACTTGGACTTAACTTGGAACTTACCTCTGTGCCCCGAGGGAATCAAGACCCCATCGAGGATGTGGGCGACGCCGCCGAAGATGAGCACATCCTGCTTGAGGACCTTTGCTTCGTTAACGAAGATGTTGCCACGAGAGTCACGACTGACGATGACTTTCATCCCACTCAAAGTCTCGTACTCGTTCCCTTCAGCAGAGAATGCGCTATGATAAAGAACTCGGTCGGGAATGGCATGACTTGCGACTACCGTTGCCAGCTGCTTCGGTGTAAGAGACCCCAACGCACAGCTCCACTGTCGTACTGCGTCGTCATCGGGCAGAAACACAGTTGCGTCCTTCATGGCCTCCAGAATCTCCCTGGTGTTTGATCTTTCAACCAAGTCCCAGAACTTGTGAAGGTTGCCCAGATTGGTGGTTTCTGAAAGGTTGTGCGGCAACACGAGGTTGCTGTCGATGGTATGTAGAACGCCATTGTCGTGGGCAATGTCCGCCTCATTGATGCGCATAACCTTTTGGATGCCAGATTCTGCGCATAATGAGCCATCTATGACGGAGAGCTTTACCATCGGGCCATCTGTGACGTTTGTCAAAATTGGTGGGCGCAAGACAGAGTGAGCCAGCTGGACGTCTGTCTCTAGTGAAGGATCTGACGACGTGAAGACTCCCTCAAGAAAGTGGTACTCGAGAATGGCTCTAGCTAGTGCTGAGTCGATGGTGCTCATGTTCAAACCCCATTTGGCGAGACCAACGAGCGCGTCATCCGTCATCGCCAGAAACGTCGACCTTTCGGCCATCTGGAACCTTTCCAGCAAATTCAGGTCTTTCAAGAGATCATGGAGCATCGATAGTGACCCATGGCTGATCAGAGCTTGGCTTAGGGATTTGGCAGATGCAATGCCCAGCAGCACTGCTGCAGGAGCTATGAGTAAGAGCCGCATTTCCTGCAGCGAGAAGATGAAAATGAAGTCAGAATAAGATAACGGACTGAAGTTGACAAGCCGCGTGCTACTGAAGGGAAACGTGTGCAGACGATTGTTGAATTATTGTCTGAAATGTGGTGGTCGTGGGGAGGCTCGGGGTTATGATACTCGACTCAGCACCGGCCGGTCTTCGATTCCCGCCGGGCCATCTTCGCTGCAACTGTTCGGCAAGTTTCAGCGTGCCTAACACATGTGCTTTCCCTGTGGGATGGTATCGACCAAGCTTCATTCCCTCCTACGCCCAAGCCTCCAACTTACACCAGCTCCCACCTGCTTCATGGTCTGATCTATTCTATTCTGATCGAAGACGCTTACACACTCATCATATTTCATGTGCCACTGGATCTATCAAGTTTTGTGACATCAGTATCACAATGCACCCTGTTCATCTTCTTTCTTACCTTCTGCCTTGGCCGTTATCCAGCTGGTCCTCGGCAACATCGCTGGACGCTGGGACGTCCAACATCCAGCAGTCAGTACAGCGTACCTTGCGCTTTGAGCTCCATCTTACAGCAGGCCAAGTGGACGCTCTCGGTGCTGGTCCACGAGCTGCTATCCTCGTGAACAATAGCTTCACCGGCCCTACTTTACACCTAAAGCAAGGTGATGAGGTTGAGGTCATAGTCCGCAACTATCTTCAGGAAGACACAACCATACACTTTCACGGTATCGACCAACGCAAGACGCCCTGGAGTGATGGCGTACCGGGTCTCACTCAGGGTCAAATCCATCCTGGTGCCTCGTACCGCTACCATTGGACCGCAGAGCAGTCGGGGACGTTCTTCTACCACGCTCACTCAAAAGGCCAGCTAATGGATGGGCTCTACGGAGCAGTCATCGTCGATGCGCTCCCGGAAGTTGACAGACCTTTCCACCTCATCGATGAGAGTCTTAGAGCTCGAGAGGCGATGCGGAGAGCTGAGCAGAACATGCAGCCGTTATTACTCGCCGACTGGAGTCAGTATAAGTTTGATGACTTTTATCATATCGAGGAGATTGCCAACTTCGATCTCGCCTGCACGGATGCAATCATTGTCAATGGCATTGGATCTCAGTACTGTCTTGATCCGGAATCCTTGGACAGCATGACGAACCCTATCATCCTCAAGATGCTGCAGGATCTCGGCGAAGACCACATGACAGCGAAGGGCTGCGTGCCTCCGATCCAGGCACTCCAAGGTGACTATGACGTGCATCTAGGCAAACTACCCGCCGAGTCAATCCGAAAATGCGTCGGTGGCAGAAATCTCAAGGGAAATTTCACTGTCAATGTCGACAGCAGGGAAGGCTGGGTGGCCCTCACCTTGATGAACGTTGGAGGACTGTATCCCCTACAGGTGTCTATCGATAACCATGATCTCCATGTGTATGCTGTCGATGGACAATACATCAAGCCTGTCATCACAGACCGTGTTTACGTTGGCAATGGCAATCGGATTTCGGTCCTCGTGAAACTGGACCAGGAGCCAGCGCGATACATGATCAGGATGGCCAACGACCTTCTCAATCAGATTCTTGGAGGCTTTGCTGAGTTGGCGTACAAAGGAGCGACAGAGCAGCCAAAGAACCCCCAACCCAAGATGAATTACGCAGGACAGCCTCTAATCAAAAACATTCGCTCTTTCAAGCCCGAAGAGGGCCGCCCATTTCCATCCCAACAGCCCGCTCGCAGCCCGGATCGCACATTCAAGCTGTTTCTGAGGAAACCGGGCCGCCCTTACGGGGCATATGAATGGAGTCTATCAGGCTACGAAGTCTACAACATGACAGCCGAGGAACGAGACCCCCCATTTCTCTTCAGACAACCCGACGAGGTGCCACAGAGCGAGCTCGTCCTCCGCACCCAGGTCGGAGAGTGGATTGATATCATCTTGGAGACCGAAGGCCCCTTTGCGCAGAGCCACCCCGTTCATAAGCACGGCAACAAGGTCTATTTCCTTGGCTCGGGGGTCGGCAAGTTTCCCTGGGCCACGGTTGAGGAAGCGGAGCGGGATCTACCACCCGGGGCATTCAATTTTGAGAATCCGTCGTACCAGGATACCTTCACGACGCCTGATATCGCCGGCGATGCACCTGCTGTGTGGACTGTCGTGAGGTACAAGGTCGAGAGTCCCGGGGCCTGGCTTTTGCATTGCCACGTGCAGACTCACCACGCTGGTGGGATGGGTGTAGTTATACTGGACGGCATTGATGAGTTCCCCCATGTTCCGATGACTTATCAGGAGTGGAATGGCTTCCAGCCGCCGTCCTTGGACTTGAAGTAGCATTTATCAGAGATTTCTAGTTCTTTTGTACGTTTATTTCGCCTTACTTTAGTCATTTGAGCTACTACATGTAGCTATCGAGATTCTAACTCTTCAGTACCTGCTTTTCCCTTTTGCTCGACTCACCTACGCGAACGGGACGAATAACTAATTGTTGTTGCTACCACGCGTTAGAGTGGACCATTACTCGTGCTCCCAATTCGCTGTCTGAGTAGCCTCAAATCGTGATTCGGCACCTGGAGCCGATTATATAGCTGAACCCTCCTTTACAAAACATATCGTGTTGAAATACACTGGAAATTCGTTTTTCAAGAGTTGTCGACTAACTTGTGAATGGGGTTTCCAATTTGCTATCTGAGTGCTGTGCAAGAAGAATCTAACATTGGCCACCCTAGGCCGCGTTTCTAGGCTTCGGGGCCGAGTTCCAGGGCAGCCCGCCGTCAATAGGCTCATTCCGGACTCTCGTCGCAATCAGTTCCTCAAACTCCTCCTTCGGCATGATGGGCAACTCGAGAAACTTGTTCCCCTTACCATCCCAAGCGGTATTATACTTTCCGCCAAAGATAGTATTATGAATCACAAGAAATGTAGCAAAGATGGGCGGCGTAGTACCTTCCGCCTCAGCCCTTCTGAACATAGCAAGCCCATCCTTGAGCTTCTCCTCCCCGTCAATATGCTGGACGGGCCAGGTCTTGCCAGAAAGCCTCTCGGCAACATCAAGCATCTCCTTTTGCGACGTAGTATAGTCCTGAATAAAGATGGCGCCGCTCTCCATATCACAGGACTTGGCAAAGATGCTCGAGACGGCTTTCGCGAGGGTAGGTCGTCGCGTCACGCTAACACGGTGCGTAACGTCGCTGACCTGCAGCGCCGTCTGCTCTTGGTAGTTGTACATATAATTCCCATTCAGCACGCACCCAAGAAGAGGGCCCGTGGCGATGATGGTCCACTTCATTCCGCTCTCGTCTGCCTTTTTCTTCAGGTGTTTCTGGATCGCCACGGCGTCCTTGTAGTAAGGGAACTCAGCGACTGCGGGGTTCGTCGACAGGGAAGTGTAGTCGCTGGGTATGAAGTGCTTCACCGAGCCAGCCTCGACGGCAGCGTCGATTAGTTTGTACTGGTGCGGCCATCCCGCGGGGTTAATGGCGGAGACGACGGCGTCCTGGCCACGGAGGGCCTCAGTGAGACTTTCTGTGGAGGTGTAGTCGACGACGCGGACGTTCGGCGCGTTTTCCGGGTTAGATCGTGATAGAACAGTAACATCATACCCGGCGTTGACCAGTTCATCGTAAATCTTTTCGCCTACGTAGCCTTTCTGTGTTTCCTGTTAGTTGGTTTTGTGGGTTCAGGGTTCCTAGGTTGAACACTCACGCCTGCGAGTGCGACCTTGCGGATGGGCGTATCAGTGGTACGGCCAGGCATCGTTGGAGTATTGCTGACTATAAAACACTTCGCGAAGGTTTCAAGATTTCGCAAATTGCAGCTTCACTAGTTCATATTCTGTTACCATCAAAAATGCTGTCTCCTCGTGCTTTATGAAAGATACAAGGTATGCAATCGAGGAGCTTGGGCCCGGCCCGGGAAACGGGGACACGGCCGGGAACACCAAGGTCAGTCACCGTATGCTCATTTCCCGTTGTCCCGAAAAGGGAATTTTAGAATGGGCGGGAAACAATCGAAGCTCGGCAAGTCGACCAGAGATGTCAAAACCGAGTCATTAAGTACCCGATCAGTAACTGCTATGAAATCCGCAGCCCTCCTCGCCATCAGTAGGCCTGGGGGTTAATGTTAGCATTGTCCATTGCAGCATAGTACATACAGCCAGATCATTTCCAAGAGTTAGCAAGCATGTTTGGTGCAGGTCTCCAACAAATTTTACTTGGCCTGCCAGGCCTGTCATCTTTCCAGGTTGGCTCTGTGCAATCCGCCCTTGGTGGCAGCAATGTCAGCCCTGGAAGCAATGTTTATGGAGCTGTGGCTTCGTCCTCGACTTGTGTAAGTACTCTTTCTCGTATTCCTCCGTTCCAAAACAGCCTACTGATATCTTAAATAGTGCGAGGCTCTGACTAAATCAATGGGCAACAACGTCGTCGCTTTCCCCAACGGTCCAGCTTACAAGTCATCTATCGGCTCATACTTCAGTCTCAAAGAAGCCGACCTGAAGCCAGCATGCGTGGTCATACCCGAGTCAGCCCACGACGTATCCCTCGCGATCCGCACACTCACGGCCGGTGCCGAAGCATGGGACGGTAAATGTCAGTTCGCTATTCGTGGTGGCGGCCATACCCCCTTCAAGGGCGCCGCCAACATGGAAAACGGCATTGTCATCGACCTCAAGAATATCCCCGCCACAGGTATATCTGCCGACCACAAGACCATCACCGTGAGCCCCAGCCAGACTTGGGACCAGGTCACGGAGCAACTTGACCCCTTTGACCTGAGCACCCTCGGCGCCCGTGTCGCAGGTGTAGGCGTGGGCGGTGCTGTCCTCAACTGCGGAACGTCCTTCTTCTCTCCTCGCTACGGCTTCATCTGTGACGTGGTCGAGGAATTCGAAGTCGTCCTCGCCAACGGCGACATCGTCCACGCCAGCGCAAGCCAGCACCCCGATCTGTGGAAGTCCCTACGCGGCGGCGGCAACAACTTCGGCGTCGTCACCGCCATCACCATGAAGACGTTCCCCCAAGGCAAGTTCTGGGGCGGCCAAACCTTCCACGATATCTCCACACGCAAAGAGCACTTCAAAGCCCACGAGGCCCTCGCTTCTAGGCACCCCTACGACCCCTACGTGCACTACATAAACAACCTAGTCCTCAGCAACGCCACAAGAAGCTGGTTCATTGGCAACAGCTTGCAGTACACAAAGAGCGATCCGCCCGTCATTGAGCCGGAAGTCTTCAAGCCACTACTCGCCATCGAGCAGAAGCCCCTTTTCCCCGGTGGTCCCTCGAACACCATCCGCGTCGATAACGTCACCTCCATCTCGCGCGAGTACGCTGCGCTCGCAACCTACCCGAAGCGCTGGATCTTTGCCACCGTCAGCTTCGCACCCTCGGCGGACATGATGGAGGAGTTCTTCCAGCTCGCCGACGCGGCTTTCACTCCCCTTCTTGATCTCGACGGCTTCGCGGTCGCCATGGCGTACCAGCCTGTTCCCAGCATCATGTCGGAACGCAACGGCGCCGTAGACTCCTTGGGGCCCGTCCAAACGCAGGGAAACCTCGTTTACATCCACTTAGGTGTCTCGGTTGATGAGAACGAGAGGGACAGTGACGAGGCTGTGGAGAAGACGGTACAAAAGCTGGTGGGCGATGCTGAGGCCAAGGCCAAGAAGATGGGGCTACATAGGAGCTATCTTCAAGCGACCTACGCCGAGAGCTGGCAGAATCCCATTGAACGCCGGAGTAAGAGCACTTTGGAAGAGCTACTTGCGACGAGCCAGAAGTATGACCCGCACCAGGTCTTCCAGAAGCAGGTTCCGGGTGGGTTCAAGTTGCCAAAGGTGCCGAGCACCGGAGGTATCAGGACCGATCTGAAGTGATGACGACGACTGAGGACTACACATTGATAATCAAGGTTGGAGAACGTGCAGAGTTTCACAAGAATTTCAATTTCCTTACATTTTACTACGTTGATCGAGACCGATGGGAATCAAAGGTGGAAGAGTTTCTACTTGTGTTTAGCTACTACCTAAATTGAGTAAAACCTAGCGAAGTATTATTACCTTTGCTGCTAATGCTCGAGCAATGACTGAGTTGTCATGATTGGAGATCAGTTGAGTGATGTGTTCATCATCAAGGATCTATAGTTCAATACACATGCCCAGTATTAGTACTGTTGGATTGTCTCATGATGGCCGCACTCAGCTTAGTCCTACTTTCACCCATCTCAAAAAATCATTCAAAAAAGCAAAATGAACTATGAGCACGGTCCCAATTCGGTATCGCGAGAGCCCGAGGTGTGCCCGGATTCGGATTCGATAGCCGAAAGTAAGCATTGCTATCTGTGCTTTCGCGTTCCGAAACTCTGTGTGTAGGATTATTATTCCAAGACCGATTTGGGATAGAGTCGGGACAGAGTTGATGTCGGTTTGCGTCGCGGACGAGTCTTCCCACGTGGGTGTTTGAGAATAGCGAGCGTATCAAAGTCTTACTTTCAGCATTAAGGATGAAAACTTGAAGTTAATGACAGTCGAGAAAACACATCATTTACTTTTGCTAGATGTTGGACGATCAAATGTTCTAGATCGTTGATCGATTAGATTCACGTCACGACGAAGTCGCCTTGACGCACCGCACTTTAGGGCGTGCTACTATCTTGATAGAAACTGGATGGCCGATCGCGACACAGTCACACATTGACATTCGATACCAGAGACACATGGTGTGAACCTGTGAGTTTCTAGATAGAAGACTAATGTAAAAAGAAAAACCCCATCCTAGACTGTAATTACATGAAGCTCCTATGCTCTACAAAGGAAAGTTCAAGACTGTTGTGTGATCGATCATGCATCAAATCGACGATTCTGCCAGCAAACGGGCTATTCCAAAATGCCAACCTTTACGCCTACTGAAAGGAAAGGTCCGCGCGCCCTGAACTCCAGAGATAATAGTATAACTTAGTGATGAATGCAAAACGAAACATGGTAAAGTTAGAGGCCCCGTCTGATAGAATCGACCAATCTGTCTGCACCGCTACCTCGCATCATACTGAAGTGATGCTCCCCCTCAATGACTGTAGTTGTAATGGACGCACCAGGGAACAGCAAGGCCCACTCCCCGGGTCCAAAGTTCTTTCTCTTCTCAGTGAGGAACTTCATGCCCTCACAATCCTCGCCCTCCATCATAGCAGGTGGTAAGGTCGGGTACCGAACCCCATCGAAAGCGCACTCCCCTGCCCAGATGATGTTTACGTGCAAATTCCTCGCGGCCTCGGGAGACATGGCAGGAGCATGATAGTCATGCAGGAGTTCAGTCGAGGCGCGGAAGTGAGGCATCAACCACTCGGGCGGCTCAGACTGCTCCGCGCCGCGACGCATCTCGTTGCGGAAGATACCGACCTTGTTGCAGTGGTCGTAGAATCTGTCAGGCAGGTGGTCCAGGCCGTTGTTGGGCGGTGGAGAGTCAATGAGGGTAAGAGAGGTAACTTCCTCGCCGGCGGCGACGAGTTCTTGGGTCACTGCGTAGGCGAGAATGCCGCCCGCTGACCAGCCTCCGAGACGGTAGGGGCCGCGGGCTTGCTTCTGACGGAGGCCAGCGACGTAGGATTGTAGGACTTCCCGAAGAGTATGGTCGTACATGCGGCTGGGAGTCCTAAGAGGGCGACTTGTTAGTATTGAATAAGAAGTGACAGAAAAGAATACGTTGCTACTTACTTTGCAAAGGGCGAATTGAAGCCAACGAGTGCCGTAGTCGGCGAGATAGTCGGAAGACTTAGGTAGGAAGTAGCTACTCCACAGCCATCTGGGAAAAGGAAAAGAGTCTCCTTCGCTTTCGTGCGGGAACCCTGGAGGTACATCGACCATGCCGGTGGAATTGTAGACACCACAGGAGTCGATGGAACGGCTTTACCCTTGAAGTCTCCAGCGCTCATGTCGATGACCTCGAAATAGGAACCAGGGGTATCAAGCCCATTGATTGGCGTCATGGCAGCTGAGAAAGGCGACGCCAAGTTGTCGAGATCAGGCGAGCCCACCGACGACGCATTGTCAGACTCGACGCTTGTGACATCGCTCTCATGCCCAGAAGACTCTGCCGATGAGATCGCGGTCCCAGAAACACGCATCCTGATGTCGCCCACAGTGAGACACTCCTCAAATAGCGCACGTTCTGGAAGGTCAACATCAAGCTCGTCGCGCAGTCTGCCGCAGATGACGAGTGACAAAAGTGAGTCGATACCAATGTCAGCAAGAGCGACATCGTCAGCCAGCTCCTTCTCGTCGAGACCACTCTCTTCAGCTAAGACTTTGAGAGCCACGGGCCAAGAGTCTTCGGCAGCTTGCTGCGCAGCGGGAGCAGCTCGTGCCTCAGCCAGAGAGATGTCTCCAAAGGTCGCCTTCATGTCCGAAGTAACAATTGCCTGGGGCTGTTGTACTTGCGGTGGAGACTTTGCCGATGAGAAGCCACCCGAGACCTTCTTCATGGCCGAGTTGATGATGTAGTCCATAAGGCGCTTGGGGACGCCCTGCAACGCAACCCCACCAAGGATGCCAACGAGGTTCTGGTCCTGATCAAAGATGATGACATCTCCTGACCACAACTTGTCCTTGCCCTCGGTCATCTTGACGTACGAGTGATAGGTCATGTTCGCATCGAGCTTATGAGTAAAGAGCTTCATCGATTCCCATCCATGGTTGACAAAAAGCTCCTTGTCCAGATCGACAGACTCATTGGCGTTCATGACAAAGCCGGCCAATTGAGAGATGGAGTCCAGGAAAGCGGGATTAGAGAACCACTTCCCATTGTCAGGGATGCCCTTGAATGACACAGTTCCAGCAGCTTCGTAGGTGTTGTTGCTAAGAGTGATGGCAGACAGTCCGCGATACTTGGGGTCGAAATCGGCAAGCTGGCCAACCATCTTGTAGATCATCGACTTGCTGAAACGGAAAGTGCTGTCGTCTGATCCAACCTGCGCCTGGATGGCTTTCGCGCGAATCTTCGCATCCGAGACCGCCTGGGCGAACTGAGACTTGGTATCGTCGATTTCTGTGAATCGGATCGAACAGTTGGCATGCTGCTCCATGACCTTGTCTTTACCGTCGAGGGTAGAGAACGTGCAGAACAGAGACTTCTTCGCGGCGTCAAACTTGGCCTCGGTGCGAAGGACTTGCTTGAGACCGACATCATTGGCGACGAGAGCGCTCTGGATGTGCATCTCTGCCACCTCGGTTCCCACTGCGTCAACGTCCATGCCCGTGATTTGCTTGACATACTTGCCAATCATCTGAGCGATATCTGCATAGACGGAAGGAGTGCATAGAGGTACGCCGTAGACCTTGTGGCCTTGAGCCATGGAGTGCACATCGTCAGCGTTAAGGTCGAGATCTACAACCACCTCGCCGTCAGCGCTTGGCTGAAGAGTGTTCTTGACCACGTTGTAAATCGACGAGAAGGCCAGGTTGGCAGGCCCCATGATGACGGGAGCATCACCCTTGCGGAGACTCCAGTCATTGGTGTACTGCATCCAGTATTCCTTGAGAGTCCATCCGTAGGAGGGCAATTGAAGAACCTGCTGGCACTCGGGAAAGTCGGCATGATACCTAGACCATTCTACATTGGCACCAGCCGCATACATGCCGGAGAAGGCATCGGTCATCAGTTGCCAGGTATCGATAGTCTTGTGTGCAGATGCGAATGTCTGCATCGTAGATGCCACAACTTCCTTAACCATGGGAGCAACAACAGGCGCGGGACCAATCTCAATGGCGATAGTGCGCTCATCCAAGATCCCCTCTGCCTTGGCGACAGATGCGGCCTGCATGATGTTGACCGGCTTTCTGCAATGCTCAATAAAGTAGCCCTCGCTAAAATCAGTGGCTTCGCGAAGAACCTTGCTCAGAGTAGGCGAGATAACAGGGATCGCAGGACGACGAATTTGAATACCCTTGGCAATCTTGCGGAACTGAGCAAGGATAGGGTCGACCTGAGAAGTGTGGAAAGCGTGGGCAGTGTCAAGAACGTGGCAGCGCATGCCCTTTGACTCGAGGATTGTCCGAGCCTCCTTGACGTGCGCGATGGTTCCGCCGAGAACGATGTTGTGCTTCCTGTTGCGGCACGAAACCTCGAGATCGCGACCAACAACACCAGGAATAGCGGCCAGGACTGTAGCCTCTTCAGCCATGACGACGAGCATGGCGTGCGTTCCCTGGGCCAGGTGCTCCTCCATCAGCTGAGATCGCTTTCCAACCAAATAGAGAACACCGGCCTGAGAGAGAGACCCAGCGGCGTAGAGAGCGGCGTACTCTCCAAGACTGTGACCAACGACTGCCTTGGGGGTGATGCCAAACGACTCCCAGAGCTTGCAAAGAGCCATCTGGAAAGAAACGTGCGCCAACTGAAGAGCAGTAAGGGAAGCGCGGCTGAAGTAATCCCGTTCCTCAAAGAGAGGGAGAATCGACGGCAAGCCCATCTGTACACACAAGTGATCGTAGCGCTGCAAGTTGTTCCTGAAGGACGCAAACCGGGCGTACAAGTCCGCGCCCATTCCAGCGTGCGGCGAGCCTTGGCCTGTGAAGGTGAAGACGAAGCCGGGCGTCTTGGCTGGGGCAGGCAGAATTTTCTCCCCTCCACTGCGGGCATCGAGCTCTTTCTGCAACGATGATTTGAGCTGGGGAATACTGGTAGCAGTCACAGCAACCCTATACCGATGATGCATACGGCGGGCGGTGGTGGTGTATGAGAGCTTTGCGAGAAGATTGGGGTCTTCACGCGGTGCCGCACCATCAAGCCATTGAAGAAGGTTGCCAATATTAGAGACTAAGGATTCGCCTGTCTTAGCAGAGAGCGTCACGATGTGGTGACGTCTCGGGTCGGGGCCAGTGTAGTTGTCGAAAACAGGGGCGTCTTCTAGGACGATAGCGGTGTTGCCGCCTGCGGCAGAAAAGTTGTTCAGCAAGACTCGACGGCTGTCGTTTACGGGTCTAACCCAAGGAGTTGCGACAGTAGCAATGTGGGTGTTGCGGGCTTGAAGATCAGGTAGCTTGTGGTTGATCTTGGTCTTGATGCCGATGTGAGGAGGGATAGTCGAGTGCTTCATCATCATCAGGACCTTGGCAAGACTGGTGACTCCGGCAGCAGCTTCACCATGGCCAACGTTGGACTTGACAGCACCAATGTGAAGAGGACTGGTGGCTGGACGGACAGATGTACCGCGAGTCGTCAACGGAGACAAGGTCGTCACAACTGAGGTAGTTTCTCCTGCATCGCCGGCCTGCGTGCCGGTACCGTGCATCTCAACGTAGCTGATGTCGTTTGAGCTGACCTTGGTCTCGGCGAGAATGTGCTCAAAAAGGTCCTTCTGGGCAGCGGCATGGGGCCTGGTGATGGACTCTGCTTCAGCATTGTGATTTGTGGCGACGCCCAAGATGCAAGCCTCGATGGGGTCCTTATCCTTCTGAGCGTCATCCAATCGCTTGAGAATGATTGTGACGACTGCTTCGCCGCGGCAGTATCCATCAGCGTCATCGTCAAAGGTTTTGCAGTTGCCAGTGCGGGAGAGGAAGTGGCCTCTATCCAAACCAGCCGTCATATCAGGGTTGGTGAGGACATTAGTACCTCCCACAATGGCGGTGTCAACCTCGCCGCGCCATAGAGCATTGCATGCTAAGTGTAGCGCAGCTAAGCTAGAGCTACAGGCGGTGTCGATGGTGTAACTTGGACCGCTGAATTTGAAGTGGTAGTTGATGCGGCCAGGGATAAAAGCTCGGTTACCGCCGGGGATGAAGTAGGTATCGATGTTTTGCGCGCTGTTGGTCTCCATCCAGTCGTTGCTAGTGGCGCCAAACCATACGCCTACGCGGTGCTTTTGAGTAGACGGAGTACGGTTAGGCACGATGCCGGCCTTCTCGAGAGCCTCGGCGGCAGTCAAGAGGGCAAGGCGTTGAGCAGGATCGACTTGAGCGGCCTCACGCGGCGACATGTTAAAAAAAGCGGCATCGAACTGCGGCGCCTGATGCAGCCAGCAGCCAAAGCCTGTGCCAGAAACGTTCTTCACAGACGTGTCGCCAACATGAGCAGATGCGTTCCATCGAGAGGCGGGGACCATCTCGTGAGTATCGACGCCCTTGTGGAGGATGTCCCAGAACGCGTCCATAGTATCAGCATTGCCAGGGAATTTGCCTGAAGCGGCAAGGATGGCGATGGGAGATTTCGAAGCGCCGCCATTGGCACCGAGAGCACCATTACCAGCAAGCGAGGCAAGCTCTTCAGCACCCAGAGGGGACCTCTCTTGTACACAGTAGGAGTCTGACGGTAGAAGGCGACGAACAGGGGAGACAAGGCGATCCGTGCTGTGGAAGGCAAAAGGCTGAATAATCACATCTGTGATGCTGTCCGTCGTCGTCTTAGCCGAACGTCTAACATACTCAGCAATACGGACCGGCAATTGCTCAAGCGCCATCTCTCGCTCGAGGCAGTCGCGAGCAGCCTGCTCGAGCGCATCTCGGAGGCTTGCCTTGGTGGAGAGCACTTGGCCCTCGGTGCTAGTGGAGATGACAGGAATGCGAGCCAGAGACGAGCTGCTCTGTGAAACACCAGCAAGGACCTGCTTGATGTCGTGCTCACTATAGAATAGTGCAGAATGGTATGGTGCAGTGATGCGCAGCGATGCTGAGGTAGGTGCAACGGACTTGCCGATGGCCGAGGCCAAGAAGTTGGAGAGAACTCCGGGCGGTCCAGAGACGGTTGCTTGATTAGGTCCAATAATGGCTGAAATATACGGAGCAGTCGTCACGGGCAGGCCAGCCTCCGCAGAATATTGCAGTAGGGCGTCGGCAAGAATCTTCGGGCTCGATCCAGTGACGGCGCGAGACCACGAATCGAACGTGCTGGTAGAATCGGATATCTCATGCTTGTTGGTGATTCTATCAGCGACGTCCCATGCGAGCGCGCCCAAGCGAACGGCAACAGCAACGGCGTGGAGCGCGGGTGAGAGAAGGCTAGGGGCGCTATGAGCACAGCTCACGGCCGCAGCAGCCAAGGCACCGGTGCAGATCCCCGCCAAGAGGCTGTTCTCAGGTGTGGGATAGACTTGACATCCGCTGCTATGTTGACGGATGAAGAGGCCAAGTTGTGTAATACATGTCAAGGCTTGTACAAGACAGGGGTTGAGGGTACCGGAACGGTATGATGACAGCAGATCTGCCAAGGTAGCGAAGCGTGGGCATAGTGTCTGTTGCTCTGGGGATAGGCGGGCAACTTCGTGCTTCAGCACTCCACAGCTTCGCTCAAGGAAGTCGATCACGAGTGGATCATGGTGGGATTGTACCAGACTACGCAGCGTGTCTGCGATGTCATGTGTCTGGTCGCCAAAGACATAGGCGAGTACTTGATCTTGACCCGACATGTTGGTGTAGCCTGAGTTGAAAATAGAACAAGGCTGCGTAATAGTTGCCAAGATAGAAGGGAGGGTTGGTTGGAAGGAGAATGGTTCAGATGAATCGACAACTCAGATCGAGAGTTCAGAGAAAATCGTTGGGCTAGAGAATGATAGGCCGAGTACAGTTGAGTGTAGAAGAGGCTGTGCAGTTGAGTGTGCTTCCAAGAACGACTATACGAGGTTGCCAAGCTGGTCATGTTATATCCCAATCGTCATGATGAATAGTCATAATCGTTGTAGAATGTCCCGATCGGTAATCGTATAGGCCGGGAAAGGCAAGCTCGTATAGCTCTGTCTTCCATCTCCCAGAGAAAGCCGCGGCATTGCCATGTTTGGCCTATCACCGTTCAGGTGAGATTAGCAGCCTGGCTTGCGAACCGGCGGGTTGGTAAGGGACGGAGACATTGTGTCATCTCGGGAACAGGTAAGATTGCTACCTCATAGCTATGAGATGTCTTGATTAGGCCGGTAAGTAACCGTTCGATCAACCCCTGAGACACGATTGTCTCTTCCGGGACAGTGGTAAGGTTCTGTGGATCTAGAGTCTCTTGGGAATGTGCAAGTGTTGCCAATTCTACACATGTCGTACACATTCTCAATGGCCCATTACTAGCCTCGATGTCTGCGATATCGACTTATCCCACCCGAATCGACGAGCACGAGCAATAATAGGTCGTCATACTACAACATCTGTAACATAGAGAGCACGAGCCTAGTCAACCTGGATCGAAATCGACTAGTAAATCTTCTGGATCGTTGTTCAGTCGAAAGAAGCGCCAAACTCAACTTTCGCTACACGTGTGGATTACATCACCCAACTCAATCTTCACCTTTTTCAGACCATGCAAGACGCAAGTAATCTGTCAAAAAAAGGTAAGTTAAACTGACTCGAGGCTTTCCTCACAGTACGCTGAACATTCTCCGATGTAAGACCGGTATAGGCTCCTCCCTGGCTATAGACCGGCTTCTCTCCACGGGTAGTTCCAAAACCCGACTTACTGGCCAAATAATTCTACCAACTAGCTATTCTGATCCTCTATTTACTAGAACTATGCTGCGTCTAGTGACTTCTACAAACATCATTGTTGTCTAGGGCTTCGGCAAGCGGCAAGCCATGAGATAAGCCTATGGTACAGCAGAAGCTCGCCCGATTTGGCCTCACTCAAGTAAAGAAACTTTGACAACATGATCTCCAACAGTTTAAAACTATTCTACAAACCGTAAACACTGAACTTTTTGCTGACCGGGAAATCGAAGTTGGGCATTCGCGAGTTTCACTGTCAGGACGACCTCGGGAACCTGTCCCTTCGGGTTCCACTTTTACCGGCAATTGGCTCTACGTGATTGGTAGATCGTCGTTTACCGTGAAAAAGACGGTAAGTATTCCCCGAGCCACCCAACAGCTCGGACTCGCACACACAAACAGATTGATTAGCCATCCGCGGATGACTCTGGGCAGCTGCCTCGGGGAGCTTTATCCTGGCACAGAGCAATTGAATCCAAACACTACACTTCGTAGATCGTCAAACTACCCGGGTCTAGAAGTTGTGGGCTGCTTTAAGATATGGATCGTCCAATTCCTCGCGAGTGATGTGCAATGAATTGACGGTCTTCCCGCATCCCATTGCCACATTTTATCCCGTCAATCAGTTCCCCTCATACTACACTCGTTGCAATGGACTTCTATCAGAGACTAAGGAGCTCACTGGACTCGATTGCGTGTCACGGAGCCGAACTTCTCCGTCAATCAGACAATGGATCGATTGCGGCCAGTCCTTTTGAGGACAAGTCGAAGGCTGTCCATAATCCTCGCAAAAAGCTCATGGAGTCGGCTATGAAGCTTCTCCAACTGGCGACTATGCCTGAAGAGTACCTTGACCACCTAGCCAATGGGGTAAGCATCTACACTATTCTTTGAGATTAACATTCGCAACTAACAATTACTTTCCACAGTACCAAGAGTTAACTTGCGTCCGATGGCTCGTGGATCTCGATGTCCTGCAACAACTCCCTCAAGACGGCTCGATTGCATACCCGGTGTTGGCAGCCAAAGCGGGCGTTCCCGAGAAGCACCTCAAAGGTGTTGCTCGTATGGCCGTGCTCAACGGTTTCCTGGAAGAGCCTACATCCGGCCACGTCTCACACAGCCGGTCGTCGGCCTTGCTTGTCCGCGACGAGAACTTCATGAGCTGGGCCCGCTGGATGATGAACTACTCAATGCCAGTTGCGTACAAGTTCCCTGAAGCGACTCGCCGCTGGGGCGATACGGATGCCAAGAATCAAACAGCTTTCAACGTCGCCGAGAATACTACAGATCCGTTCTTTGACCACATTCGAAAGAACCCGGACCTTACATCTGTGTTCTCGAGCTATATGCGCAATGTCACGGCTTCTCGGCCTTGGAGTTTAGCGCATGCTGTAGAGTGTTTCGACTGGGCTTCGCTGCCAGAAGGCGCAAAGGTCGTCGATGTAGGTGGTTCTCACGGCCAGCTTGCTGTCCACGTTGCCTCCAAATTCCCGCATCTGAAGTACATTGTGCAAGATCTGCCAGAGACAGTTGCGACTGCTCAGCGGGCATTTGATGCCGACACAAGCATCGATCCGGCAGTCAAATCGCACATCCAGTTCATGTCTTCAGACTTTTTCAAGCCTCAAACAGTTTTGGATGCCCACGTCTACTTCCTTCGCATGATCATTCACGACTGGCCCGATAGAGATGCTCGCATTATTCTGCAAAACCTTCGGACTGCACTCGAGGCAAACCCTAAAGCCCGCATCGTGATCATGGATACAATTCTACCACCCCCGGGGTCGACGACTCTCCAACATGAGCAGCAGCTGAGAGTTCGAGATCTCATGATGATGCAGGTCTTCAACGCCAGAGAGCGAGAGTTAGAAAACTGGAAGACTCTGCTCAATGACGTTGGAATGGAGATAGAGCATTCTCGCCAACCGGACGACAGTGTCATGGGGCTTCTAACCGTCCAACTTCAGTCTTCCACACCTGGCACTCCCAACGACTTCATCCAAATCAAGAAACCCATCATGCCGGCAACGGAAGAGCGGCCAGTCCTGATCATAGGCGCTGGCATCAGCGGTCTGTGCTTGGCTCAGGCACTGAAAAAGCACAACATTCCCTTCCGGGTATTCGAACGAGACCCGGCGGTTGATTCGCGGCCTCAAGGATACCGCCTGAAGCTTCGCAGAGACGCTGCCGTCGCACTGGCCGAGAGTTTGCCCGAGGAAGTCTATCAGACTTTTCAGACATCATGCGCTACCCTGGCTATCGGGGAAACCGACTTTAACCCATTCACCGGTCTTGTGGTCAATAGTCGTTCTGGTGGTGGGTTGAGCGGGAAGCTTGGTCTTCATCCTAGCTACTGCGTTGACAGAGCTGCTTTCCGCACTGCTCTGATGACGGGCATTGAGAACCGTATTCAGTTCAGCAAGGAGCTATCATCGTACAAGACAGATGTTGATCAAGGCGTTGTTACCGTCACTTTCAAGGATGGCGAGACAGTAGAAGGCCGATTCCTTGTCGGTGCAGATGGCTTGCACTCGGTTGTGCGTCGCAATCTCGTTCCCAGCCACAAGATTAGAGACACCGGAGCTGCCTGCATTTACGGTAAAACTCCAATGACACCTGAGGTCCTGGAGAAATTTCCAGAGAAAGGCATGAGATGGATGACCATCGTGTCTGATCAAACACCGATGCTGCAATCCTGTATCATTGGAGATGCGCCAGTTACTTTGCTCTTGGAGCCAATCCGTTTTAGCGAAGTCAGCCGGTCTCAGCATCAGCTCCCCGCAGATTACATTTACTGGGCTCTCATCGGACCCGAAGCTCGATTCCGCCTGGACGGAGAGACTTCAACTTCCAAGGTCAGCAGCTCTACCTCTGCACAAGCGGCGGCTGAGGCCGCTCGTCTGAGTCTGTCCATCACGCAAGAGTGGCATTCCTCTATTCGGTCAGTCTTTGAACGACAGGATACGACGCAGGCGACTCTGATTCGCGTTGTGTCTTCTGTACCTAATGTTCCCTCATGGTCACCGTCTGCCATGGCGACCCTTCTCGGGGATGCTATTCATCCAATGAGTCCCTGTGGTGGGGTCGGAGCACAGACGGCAATCTGCGATGCTTCCAGTCTTGCGAAGACAATTGCCGCAGCCCAGGGATCCCCAACAGCTGAGGATATTGGAGCGTTTGAGGAGGGAATGAGGAAACGTGCTCACCGTAGCATTTTACAGAGTGAAGTGGGTTCGAAGAAGATGTTTGGACTTCGTTCGTTGGAAGATTGTGACGCGTGGACGGGCTTCTAAAACCTAAGGCCGCAGATTGATAGTAAGAAGATTCAGTAGATTCAAGCATGATTAGCGACTTCCTCCGCCATTATTAATAGTTATCGTCGCGCATGCATATAACATTGTGATGCCCTTCAAAGCCAAGAGAGATTTGCCGAGCTGTAGACCTGGCATCAAGAGTCATGTCCCGAGCAGTGATGCAGCGCCCGAAAGTAAGTAGGGCTAAATAGGGCTAAGATTGGCAGCCTGCAGGTCGGCATCTGGAGTCGGCATCAACTGTTCACAATTGCGATCTTGTACTCATTCTTCAGTACCGCCAAGGGGCAATGTTGTGAAGATATTTGTGTTATCAGTGGTCGGTTCACTTACTCGGGCAAACCAATTGAGACGTTGTGCAAATTATGGTTGCGAGCCCGCACAATTTTAACTTTGAGTATAGACACTACTTACGTACTGCTACTTTCTGGGTTGTAAGGGGCTCTACGTATTTTAAAATTGTCTAGAGACGTCTGGAGCTGAAAAATCTGAGAAGCTTCTCACCGGCACAAGGGTCGATAATAGGGACGACTGATTGGCACGTCCACCAGATGTCAGAAACATTGACATCTAATTAAGATAGTCGGCGACCAACCTTGATTGTCCTGTATCGACACTCCTAACAAGCTCATCCAGAGAGTCCGAAGCTGAAGTCAAGTGTTGGGATAGTAAAAAGATTGTTGGGCAAGGTATATACGAATAGATTAATCCAATTGAAGGGAGCCGGCAACTTCACTTCGATAAAGGAAATCCCGAGACCCGACATCGACACCGACGTAGACACCGATATGGGTAATTGCATAAACGTGTTCGGGTTCCAAGTCAAAATCCTGGGTTTGCGAATTCCGTCCTGATACAAAGATTCGTCTGAACGTTGTTAACTGGGTCGGCGTCTTTGATCCCGGCGATTAAGACGTGTCCCGCTATCGCAAACTCTATTTATTAAGCTTGGGTTAGCAAATGGCGCCCTAAATGGTTCCACACATGACAGCAGAAACGGTCGGTGATCATTTACCCCATGTCCAAGCTTGTTCCAACCTCTCGTCCGGAATGGTCGAAGGAAAACGGAGTCTTCCTGCGGGGCTTTCTGTCAGCCTTGGCGTCTGGAACCTTCACAGGGCGTTGCACCGGATCGACCTCTCGAATGACACCTGAAGACGCCCGGCTTGCGGTAAAGCAACTCGGGAAGCCGGCGTTATGTAAAGAGCGATGCGGTGAGTTTCGATAGTGCGGGTTGGCATTCATTCTTAACTGATTGAAAAAACATCAACCGCCATGCCTGGAGTTACATCACACCGTGCACTTTTCCCAAATTACTCTCAAACCACAAGCCTTTGCTTCTGTGCTTTCATCATCAGACCAATCTCAGTCGATATTACCTCACCCACCAATCATCAAGATGCCTAGCCGTATTGTCGAAGACGAGCTCACCGAGCTTGTCGCAACCCTGTCATCAGCTTCGGCTGAGCTGAATAAGTTCCTTTCCAAGCGCGGTCTTGAAAAGCTCTCCACCGAAGCCGCTGCACCCAATCTCGAACTCACTCCCGAGAATGTGCCCTATTTTCAAGCAAAGACATCAATCGTTGATGCCGCAGAACGTATTGTTCGTCTGGCTCGCGGACCCAGAGACACACTCATCACTCTGAGCTTTGAGCACTGCGCAACTGCTTCTCTTCAAATTGCTCTCCAGTACAAGTTAGCCAGTCATATTCCACTTGAAGGAAGCACAACGTATGCAGCCGTTTCTAAAGCAGTCGGCAAGCCCGAGGCTACCCCAGCCCTCGTCGAGCGTACTCTCCAGCACACGTCTTCCTATGGCTTGTTCGAGGCCCAGCCAGGCGGCACCGTCGCTCACAACGCCATGTCTGCGCTTCTCGTGACAGACCCTGACCTTGAAGCATGGATGGACCTGAGTGCCACCATTGCTTACCCCGCCGGTGCTTCTGTTCCCAAAGCGCTGCAAAGCTACGGCTACAGCATGGAGGCGAACGAGTCTGCCTACGGAGTCTCAATCGGCAGAAAGATCTCTCAGTTCCAGCGCTTCCGCGAGGCGGACGGCCAGCAACTGCACGACATGTTTGCCCGTGCCATGCGTGGTATTGCGGTCGGCGGTGCTTACGACCTACGTCACGCCGTTGACGGCGGCTACCCGTGGCACTCGCTGGAAAAAGACCACATCCGTCTCGTTGTTGACGTTGGTGGTGGCCCTGGCCATATTTCAATGGCTCTGGCCAAGAAGTACCCAAAGCTCCAGTTCGAGGTTCAAGACTTGCCAGAGACTGTCGAAGTTGGGGCCAAGTCCTGCCCTGAAGAGTTGAAGGGTCGCGTCACTTTCCGTCCGCACGACTTCATGAAGCCTCAGCCTGAGCACAAGGTTGCCGAGGGAGAAGGAATTGCTTATTTCTGCCGTTTTATCCTTCACGACTGGAGTGACAAGTACGCCCAAAACATTCTTCAGAGTCTGGCGTCATCTCTGAGACCCCATGACCGTATCATCATCAACGACGTCGTGGTTCCCGAGCCAGGACAAGAGAGTCGTGAGAGGGAGCGTCGCATGCAGTAAGTTCCACCCCACAAGCCTCTTGGTCCGGAAGAACTCGTATTGACAAGCTTTAGTGATCGGGACCTTTTGATGTTGATGAACCTTAATGGTCGTGAACGCACGAGAACTGCTTTCGAAAGCCTCTGCAGCGCAGTGACGCCCAAGCTCCACGTGAAGACAGTATTTCGCCCTGAGCTCGGGGAACTTTCTCTCATCGACATAGGTTTGGCGTGAGTCAGTGAAGCGAGAGGAACTCTATCAGGGATCATCGTGCCCATAGATTTTCCATAACAACAGATAGATCATTAGTTTGCTACGAAGTTGAGCGAGAGGCTCGTATAGCTGAAAGGGGTATATTTCGCACTTATTGGGGTCCCATGTAATACGCGAGGAGGCAATCCAGGGTTCAGTCTAGGTACATATGGAAGCAGATAAGAAACACGGAATCAGGTTAATGGTTTGATATTGTTGTTCAAAGATCGTAAAGGCCGTAATGTATTGCTTGATGCTTTCACCCCTTCCCCGTGGTAAGCCTAAAAGCTGGGTATCTCTAACGCTGGTATCCTAGAAATGCTGTGCCTAATAGCGGGTATATCTAAATCGCTGCTGTGCCTAAAAGCCAGTAAATGCTGCTAATGCCTGAAAGCTGGTTTGATACCAACATAAGATGTGACACCTAATTCTACACTTCTGGTGCTTCGCTTCAATGTGACGGACCGGAAAGTTACACAAAGTACCTTTAAAGAAGTAAATTACCCAAACCCCCCATGTCCCATCCAAGACCTAGATGTTGCAGACAAAGGAAAGGAAGGAAAACAAATGAAAACAGACGAAGACGAAAATCATGTACGCTTGATAGAGTTTGCCTTGAAGGTGATTCTCTCAAGTTCCTCCTGGAGTGCCTGGTGGTGTTGGTCAATAACACTAGACATGCGTCCCTTGGTGGCGGGGAAAGATATCGAACAGATGGTTGCATCGGGACAAGACGGTGTAGACGGCAACGAGTTATGCCTGGTCGCCGAAGGGTGCCAGTGGCGCAACCTCTTGATAAGAGGATCGACGTGTTCGCGAACGTGCGTCAGGACCAGGTGAGCGGCAACGAGTCGCTGCGCCTCATTGTCCAGACAATAACTTCCGACGAACGAGGTGGTGATGGCAATGCGCCCAAAGAGCGAGAACTGTGATTGGTCCATATCTTGGGACGAACCGTCGTCGCCAAGGATCGCCGCGTACCAGCCCAGGGCCTTGTATACGGCCAGGTACACCAAAACAAGCACTTCCTGTCTCATGAAGCAGCGGCAGTCAAGAAGGTTGTTGAGCCTGCGGAGGATCTCCCGGTTGTGCGATAAGACGGTGCCCATCTCGCGGGGGGTGTCGTCGAGTAGGCGCTCAAGATGGGACGTGCACGCCGGGTCCTTGACGGCGGTGAGGCAACCTTGCGCGAGAACATGAAAGTCGGAGACGATTTCCAGAACCTCCATGGTGCAGTCGTGGATTTTGCTGTGACGAGAGAGGCCGTCGTCTGAGTACGTGCTGGAGCTGCTGCGAGCTGAGTCGACTGTGCCGGAACGTCTCAGTGGTGCTTCCATGGATTGTTGCATTTTGTGGTCCACGGGCTGGTCGAAGAAGGAGGTTCTGTCATATTCCTGTGTCATGGGAGTCGGCATCGCCGCAGATGAGTGCTTTGTCGAAGTGGCTGACAAGTCGTTCAGAGTCATTGGGACCCCAAAGTCCGCAGTCGCGTCAAAGCAAAGGCTTTGGTCCAAAAGATTGTCAGAATCCGAGGTGCCTTCCAGCAGCCACATCATCTCATCCTGGAGGTCGGCGTGGTGTTCCGAAGGCTGCTCTGACATACGGCGTTCTTGTTGTTGCTGCTGTTGTGAGATCTGAGAAATGGTAGAGGCGTTGGACATGGCCAGCGCCGGGCCGTCCCTCATGACAAGGGACATCGTTGCCTGGGTGTCCGATAATGAGCTTGGCGAGGCGAGAACGCGAGGGCGTTCACCGGTTCGCATTGACATGCTGTAAGCACACTCGAGGCCCTTTGTCTCGCAGCGTTGGCATTTTGGGCGCTGTTTACCGCAACGAATCTTTTGAGAGCTGCAGGCGTTGCAGGACTTGCGGACCTTTCTTCTCTTGCGGTTGAAAACAAGAGAGATATCTTCTCTGGGTGTTTGCATCGACATTGCCTTGTTCAACAAGTTTAGGAATGAAGATCCGGTCTTCTTCAATTAGGGCTGCACACTAAGCTTGATGGTTGCCACACAAGTAGAGAAGTCTTAGCCGGCAGTTCTTGGAGATATAAAGACGTCCAAGAAGAGAAAGTAAGTTGTGAACCGCAGATGCTTAATGTTTCTTCAACAGGCAAGAATAGGTGCGTATGACGAGCTTAGATATGGGAAAGACAGAGCTAAAGAAGCAGAGAACGCGAGTTCATCGTCATTACACATTTAGTGTTCTGCTGAAGTTGGCGAGTATAAGGAGCTTAAGTAGAGTATCTTCCTAATCCTGCATCGCGATGGAAGCCTTCGTCTCGAGTCAAGTCCTTGCTCGGATGGAAAGTTAGTTAGACGTAAGTTTGCGAGACGTCGGAAGCCAGCGGGGCGATAGCCTTTGCCAAAAGCCATCACTGAAGCCGGTAGTAATTTGATAGATAACCCAGCGTTTTGGACGATCGAGGAGATCGAGATTGTATTCAACTGACAAGTGCTCAGGTTCTCTCGGGTTTGTTTATTTCCAGCCTCCCCAAACGAAGCATCATGAAGCTCTTCTCACGGACTCTCTTCGCGAGAATATCTGCCAAGCATCAAGAAGCATTCTGGTGCCCACAAGCACCCGTAAGTCTAGACCCTGCCCCCGGACAACTGGAGTACTCCGTCTTGGGTCGGGCCAATTCCCTTTCCTCTATAATGAGCTATAATGAGCAAGGCTGATATAGGGTGTCCCGTCGTATTATGCAAGGTGCCGACATGTTGGAACCAGACCCCCCGAGGGTGTGGCGGATGTGGGATCGACTGGGCTGACTTCTCGATTAGGGAACCAGTGACAACGGGGAGAGAGCTATTCGCCCAGTCTTTCTCCTCCCAAGTGAGTTCCCGGTGTTCCGTCCTGTCGAACCTAATTGTCCGAGTGTTCCGCTACTGTGGAACCTATTGGGGTCAGAGCTTCGCGTCGACAGGGCCAAATGAATCAGTGCAGAGAGAGGGGTTGATCCTCCTTTTAGAGTTTTCAGCTGATGTGCCTCGTCCCCAACGCCGCGACAGCGGTACCGCCTACCTGTGGCACTCAGCGATCTCGCTCGAACGTGTGGAGGAGATGTCCAACAAGCTACTACCTATTATTGAGTCCGGCGGGCAGGTTTCAGATCAAAATTGGACCAGTCAGAGGCCTCATCGCGGATCCCAGTAAGGCACAAGGTAAACTACCACCCTGTCACTTAATCGGGTTATAAGGCGTGTCCGGGTAAAGTTGAAAAAAAGCATAACACGCTCGCCGTACTTGGTTACGTATAATTGGAGAGGACATTGAAACGAGCACAAATACCCGATAATCGAGATTTACTAGTGATAATCGGCCATCCGCGCGCCCCCATGATCCCTCGCACTTTGCAACCGGAAGCACCTGTCAACTGGTCTTGATGAAGCGGCTGAAGCCACAACCGCCCATTGTCAGGGCTGATGAGGCTCAACCAAGGAATTCCCCTTAATGGGGTGCGAGCGATTTTGTGGATGTTTTGCTATAGGTACCCAGGGATCTCGGCTCCTGAGCTCCAGCTTTTTTGAACTTGGCTTTTCCGTCAAAGGTCTTGTCTTTGACTCCGTTCCGGCTTGGCACATTGGCGTCGTGGCCTGCGGGCCCTTCTTCTGGGGAATTAGACTTTTGACAGCAGAGTGCAGTGGGCTTTTGCTGAAGAGCACAATCCCTATGTACTTGAATTCCCGTTCTTCTTGTGGCATCATTGTGGCCCAAGTCTGTAGCAGCTGCTCGTCCTCAAACTCAATTCCCATGGGGAATGATGACCAACGCCACCAATTCTAGAACCGTCGTTGTTTCCCTCGTCGAATTGAGGCCTTGGTAGAACTTTTGTCGGACTCTGAGGTAACCGTGCCATGGTTCGCACGCACCTTTTAATTATGATAGCTTGATGGCCATTATTGGGTGATTTCACACCCAAAGATGAATGTTTTTGGGGTTTCAGGTTTTCCCAATCTTCCTCGCAAGCTACTCTTCGCCAGTTCGTCGCTGAACTCGAGCCGAGGTGCGTCACTGTGATTCAGGCTCATCCAGCCGGACAGCTCCGTCTTGAACCCTCCAAGAGTTTCACACAGCGCTACCAATTTAGAGTCAGTATTAGATCTCGATCAGCTTCCTCTTGTTCTCTCGGGCAACTCTAAATCACCAGTCTTTGACACCTGAAATGTTCCCATCGCAAAGCGACAAATGCATCACGTTTTACGCGGAATTGAGGATCCCCTCGTGTTTCCACACATCCCAGTGTAACCTCGGACTGGCATATTTTTCGTCACATTACAATCATAGTGCAGGCGCTATGGAAGTGGGGGTTCTGGAGCCCCGGGCGGTAGTGTGCCACAAGCCCGCAGGCCGCGGCCCTGTGGGCACGTCCCCCAGAAGATCTACGAAATAAGGGTCACTCAAGTCCCCAAGTAGGGGTTCAAGACAATGGTTGCGGGCGTGGGAAGGGCAGTGCTGCATGGGGGAAAGATCCCTTGTATTGAAGTGCCGTCACGCTCTTATCCGGTCTATTTCAATGCCCTGCTTAATTATCTTTAGGACGATAGCACTGACTGTTGATCTCCGTCCATATCCGGATGGACAGTAGCGATAGTTGTGGAACCGTCTGGTTGTTGCGCCCTGGAAACCAGCGTTTGTGACCGGCGGCAGATAAAGGTAGGTCTTTTCCTTGGGCTGATGTTCTCTGTCTTGGCGATGAAGCGAACCGGTGCACCGGGTTCGCTGACGAGCCCATGCCTGGGCAATTATTGGCAATTGCGTCTTCTCTGTGCCGACAGTTTGGACACGCCTACGTAACACCTCATGACTTAGCCGCTGCAGCCAATGGTAGCTCTAGTCTGTGAAGATCATGAGTTTCACAGCAGCACCTGGCAAAGCATCCACCTCGGCTTATTGAGCACCACCAAGCTTCCGACAACGTTAATCGCTTCCAAGGCTCTCTTCCTCGGAGATGCTTAGGCCCTAGGTGGAAAGAAAGAGAGGGGAAAGCAGAGAAAGACCCGCAAGGCGTGCTCAGAGAAATCCGGAGTATTCCTCCGAATCATCGCTCGAGTCACGGATAAGTGGGTTCGTATCAATTTCGCATCCGTATCCCTGTTTCTTAAGAGCTACCTCGCCAACGCGAACCTGCAGGAGTCGTCTAAGCGATCCAAAGATAATGGAACCCAGAAGACAGGACCATTTCCGAAATACGCCTCAATATTCCACGAGCATCTCGCAACTAAGTCGCTTCTGCTCAATTCACTGGAGATATCGTCCGAATCCCGACTTTCTGTTCGCATCCCACCGGCTGCAAGGGCCCGACAAAAGTATGATCGACAGTCAAGCAATGGTATGACACGTGTTGCAGCCACTGAACGGTGATGAGATGAAGTGAGTTTTGCCGCTGTCAGTTGATATTCTGCCAATGTATACCATTACCTCGGGCCTGCGGTAAGTCGTGACCATCCAATACGTCGAATGAAATAAGCCTAATTACCTTATGATATACCAGAACATACCATTTGCCATTTCTATGCGGAGTATACGGCAAGCTTTTGGCCGTACGTGACATTGGACGAAACCTGGCATTCGACGCCAACGTAACAGTAGCACTCGCTATCGGGAATGTGCTTGTGGTCATTTCAACTCTAAGCGCGGGAGTACCTGCCAATCTAGAAATGTTCTGTATGTGGCAAAATAATTGCGAACTTCCAGCGTTTCAAGCCCCGTCGACGGTTCAATCACCTTCCCCGTGAATTATCAGCCTAGGCTTCGGTGCACATAGAGGATCAAGCTTACGTGCTTCACGTGGGCGGCCCACGTCCGGTGCGATACGCTGTCCCGAAAGCGAAGTAGTGGCCATAATAGGGAGCTGGCGCTTTTTTCCAATCAGGTGATCATAGCTGGAGCCCAAAAAGGCCCGTACGTACGGAATTCAAGAAGCTTAAACCACTGCCGGAGCCATATTTCCACTCCACGGGCTTCACAGGCCACCGAAAGCCACTGACGGGGGACCAGGTCGGGGTTTTCTAGCTTGCCTTATTGTAAATGCTGTACTGTCAATATCGGAAGCTTTGAAAGCGATCTCGATCGCCCACTTTATGTTTGTATTCAACGGTTTCGAACAACTAGGGTATCCGTTGCTCTCCTCCTGTTTAAGTGTTAAACGATGGTTCACTTTGCAACTCTGGGCTGGACTAGTTTCAACAATTCCATTCTTAGTATCATCAGATTTTCAGGTTCAATCAGAATATGTAATTGACTTTACCACAGTAGTTTCGAGGGCTCTATTGAAAGGTGCCAACGCTAAGTGCTGTGACCAAGAGCCAACGCTACACTCGCAAAAGGTGATCAAAATTCTTAATAAAGATGGCAGGCACATGCATTGCCCCAAAGGCACCGTAACTTAATAGACTTTGTCAATAGCGAGTATTACAAGCGGGGCAGAGGCGAGTTTTGCCTTCTTCATCCTATGCCTTCACAACCGTCTTAGCCGGCCACGGTGTTGTGCCATTGGTCAGCTATGCCCGAACAAAAGTGGAACCCCGCAGGTCGTCAAACTCACCCGAGTCAGCGCACCGCGAAAACCGGCAAGTGGGGACAACAAGAACAGCCCGGGACCGAAAACGCTTTCCCCGGCCACCGGCGATTCAACAGTTGAGGTGGAGAACACGATAAGCCCCCCGCCAAATTTTGCAACCCACGGAGACATTTTGGAGTCCGCGGGCAAGGGTCGCGGGGATCTGTCACATCCTTCGAGAAAACACCATCGCCAACCTAACCACCCGTGGGGGGTTTCTATCATTCTTCTTTCTTGAAAAGGCTCTTTGTCTGTCAAGGTTTCCCCAGTCGCTGTCACAATGCCGGCGGCAAAGATGGCGGCATTGTTCCCTGTCCCTCTCTATGTGAGAGCAAGCATCGTCGCATCATGCGTCGCCATGCTGTTTGGGTATGTCCAAGAAAGCTCCTGTGCCCGTCGGCGGGGGAATCTGTCTCTTCTACTTTGCTCTGCTCTGCTCTACCTACACCTTGCCATGCTCTTCGTAATTGTATCTCGTTTTCGTTGTTCGTCATAGTGTTTAGACCCAGATCCCGGATGAACCACCCCCCTAGCTAACAAGCATGCTAATCAATCTATCAAGCCTCGATACAGGAAGCATTGGCCCCGTTACGACCATGCCGTCCTTCCGTCACACCTTTGGCGACTTCTCCCCCACAATGCACGGAGTTATCGTCTCGTCCGTCCTCATCCCTGGCGCCCTGTCAGCTCTGGTATCCGGCGCCATGGCAGACCGGTTCGGGCACGTCCTCCTCTTCTCCCTGGGCGCCTTCGTCTACGGCTGCGGCGCTGGCATTGAGTGTGCTTCGCCTGTCCTGGGCGTCTTCATCTTGGGTCGGCTCATCAAGGGCGTCAGCGAGGGCATGTTTCTGAGTAACGTTTACGTCCAAGTCTCGGAAATTTCGCCTGCCCGGGTCCGGGGTATCATCACTGCTCTGCCGCAGTTTTCCATCGTCACTGGTATTGTCATCGGCTACTTCATGTGCTATGGCACCGCCCGTATCGAAGTATCATCCCTGGCGTGGCGCCTGCCGCTGGCTGTAGCTTCATTTCTGGGATTTGCTCTCTCGAGCACGTACTGGATCGTCCCACCGTCGCCCAGATGGCTTCTCGGAAAAGGACGTATTGAAGAAGCTCGAGGCGTGTTGGACCGTCTTGGTCTGGACCAAAGCGAGCGTGAGGAACTGCTGGAGCAATCCCTGGCCCAGGCACAGGAGCAGAAACCCGACGTTACACTCCTGGAAACCTTACGACAGCTGTTCACCGACTTCAAAGAAGCCTTTTCGGCACCCTTCCGGAGCAGGACCATCTTTGGTTGTTTCTTGCTGGGAATGCAGCAGTGGAGCGGTATTGATGGTATTCTCTACTATGCCCCCATTCTTTTCACACAAGCTGGACTGAGTGGTGAAGAGGCCACATTCCTCGCATCCGGCGTCTCAGCTCTGGTAATTCTGGCAGCCACTATACCTGCAACATTTTTAGCAGATAGATGGGGACGCCGGACGTCAAGTTTGCTCGGTGGTATTCTCATCACCGCTTTGATGTTATTAATGGGCTCGCTATTTGCAGCTGGCGAGGTTCACGCCGAGACTGGTGCCGGAAAGTGGGTTGTCATCGTATCCATCTACCTCTTCGCCATCGTATACAGCGCCACCTGGGCTATTGGCTTTCGCACCTTCATGGTGGAAAGCCTGCCGTCCAGGACTCGCAGTAGTGCTTCCAGCCTCGCACAGAGTTCGAACTGGGTATGTTTGTGTTTCGGTGCTCCCTTTCCCTTGGAGTCCATGTAGACCCAAATTGTACTGACAGGCAATATTACAGTTTGCCAACTATGTCGTTGCGCTAATTACTCCGGTATTACTGTCAAAGTCAACCTTTGGAGCTTACTTTCTCTTCGCTGGATGCTCCTTTGTTTGCACAGTCGTGGTAGCCCTTGTGATGGTAGAGACCCGAGGGCATAGTCTTGAGGCTATCGAGAAGAGATACACCGAGAAAAAAGCCTTGGCTACCGGCAGATGGAAAATGGAAGGCCTCAGGCCGAGACGAGTTAGAACCGCGGTGTAAGATTGTCTGGCTTACCAGTCAGACTTTGTCAGGCTTTCTAAAAAAACATCGTCGGGATGGCGGTACCCCAGGGGGGACTATTTACGGTGTCAGGCACTGAGTGAAAGGAATGATAGGCATGGAGTGACGTATGTAGATGGATCATGGATTTGACATAGAACCGGTGATATGAGACTGGAATGACTCAACTAGATACAGCCGGGTTGGGATAGACATAGACTGGAGTAGACGCAAACTAGAATAGACCTCATACAGCATAGAAGTGATCGGAGCCTTAGGCACTTTATTCAGACATCCAATGTATGCGACAGATGGAATAACATAGACGGACTCCGTGAAGCCACACTCTCTACCCCGATATCTGTGCATCTGTCCAAGACGGATCGGCACCTACGAGAAAAGGCTTGTTGTTGTCCTTTGGACTTGGCATTTGTCACCGCTCGACAAAATGAATCCGTGCTGCCGGCTATCCGGAGAGATATGACGCGTCAGCTAACCACGGTCGTTGAAGTAAATTTCACTAAGTTACTGTAAGGTTCATTTTTCTACACGAAGTTAGGCCAGCACCACGAGAAGATATTGACCGAATATTGCCTCAACCACCTTGCGGTGCCAGCTCTGTGAGTATTACTGTACAATCACAACTTGGGTAACTTACTGTCAACTCTGAGGTACTTTTCCAAGTGCCCGGTCGACGACCTCCTATTCGAACATTCGTAAATGTTCATTCCATTGGCGAGTGCCGTTTTAACCTTTTGGCTAGTTCTATCCAGCACACCCTACGGGCCTGAATCGGGTTTCATTTCGGCGATGGCGAGCAGATCATTGGTAACTCTAAAAGAGACATCACGTCAATTCAACGGACGGAAATAAGCTTGCTGGGACTGTACCATTGCTCACTCTTGTATTCCTCAGGCTTAGTCATACTTGATCTTTTTGCGACCATTGCTTCGTTTGTCTCGTCAACATTTACATCCGCTTTTCGTACAATATGGCGACCTCTCTACCGCTTCTCCGAAGCTCGTCCGCATCATGCGACTCATGAGAGATGTATACTCGTAGCCGTGTCCCTTGTTTGTGCCCTTGGCTTACTAGCCTCGAACAAGAGCATCGTCCCACAAACTTCCCACCTCACATCCTCAAACACCTCCATCAACGGTCCGACAAAGCCCTCCACGTCGTCCTCAGTATTCCCGAACACACCCAGTAAGTTGTGCCAGAACATAAGATGCTTCCCCATCAGATTGTGCTTCACGCCCCGTCCCAAGATCGTCATCCCGAATATCGTACCGCCCGGCGCCAGCAGATGCCGCAAGCGCGTCAGAGCTTCGGCCTTGTTCGACGGCGGTCCAGGCACGCAGTGCAGCAGCATCATGACGGATATCGCATCAAAGTCGCCCCCGCCGAGGTCCTTGCAACACAGCCCCTTCCCCAGGGGGTCCAGAAAGTCGGCGACAGAGGTCTCGCAGGTCGTCTTGGGATGCGCGTCTAGCGTTCGTTCTCTAGCTGCTTTCAGGGCCGCGGGGTTGAGGTCGGCGAGGTAGACTTCGGATCCGGCTGGTATGGGCGCATGCTTGAGAAAGTATCCCGTGCCGACGCCGATGTCTAGTATCCGGCAGGCTGAGAAGGCGTTGGTGTCTGATGTTCTGCGGAGACTAGGCGACTGCGAACGGGCCGAGGCTCTGGAGATGTGCCCGTTGAAGAACTCCCGCATGCGTCTTGAAGTGATTCGCCATGCTTTCGGGCAGTAGAAGCCGAGGACAACCGGGTCGTAGATGTAGCGGAGGAGTACGGGCATGTAAACTGCGGCTCCGGCCGCGGTGTTAGGTTTTGTTGCTGTCGCCATGGTAGCGGCCTTCTCAATATCTAAGGATTGAAGAGAGCATGGTGAGTCTGGTGGTGTAGTTGTTTTGGCGGCGGTCATCGTGGTCTAATATCTCCTGCGCCTTTCCTTGTGTGTGTGAGACAGGCCAAGGCTCTAGTTCAAGAAGGGAAACTTGGCGACCCTTTTTGTGTTGAGGGCTGAACAGAATTAGTTGCGTGGTGCTAGTCGACTTTCGTGCCTTTCGTACATATGGGGAAAGGAAGCGGCGTTATGCGGACTTGTGATCCAGTGGCTCGACTTGTTCCCAAACTCCTGGGACACCCTTGGATCATTATATCCGCCCTCGAACTCGTCAGCATGGTGACCACATGCTCTGACATATCTGACATGCATGCTTACGGGGTAATGTGACAGGTTGTGTGGCAACGACTCATATTCAACCCTAAAAGAGAAAACGGGATGCTCGTATCTTCTGGCGCGTCTACTTACTCCATTCGCCGGCAACCGCCCCTGTTGCGGTTGATGTCGCGAGGCCAACAGACCAACCGCGGTCGGGGCGTCTCCGCGATAGCTAAGAATCAATACCCCCGAGTTGCGACGGGTGCGTCACCCGTGCTCCGGGACCATCCGCGATGCCACAAGCTTCGCATCGAACCGCCGAAACTTCTCGGAACCCTATGCGATTCGCCAGTTTCGAGGCGCGGGGAGCTGCGATGAAGAGAGGTTCGCAAGGGCCGAGAGATGGGATGACTTTTCGACTCGTGCCGAAACATGCCGCGTATGGCTCCAGCGCTCTCTCTCCGTCTGAGCATTTCAAGCCTTCGGCCGTTCCATTTCTCTCTCCCTGGGTTGTCAGCGTGGACTAGAAGCATCTTCGGGCCATGCCCCGATGACACGTAGCGGGTCTAATGGCAGGTCAGTGTTCAGTTCTTTTTCAGCGTTCGGGGAGAATTTCTCTCTTGTCAGATCGGTTGAGCCGCAAGTGTAAAGGCTTGACTTTGCGAACTAGGCCATCTACGGACTGAGAACCGAAAGACCAAGAGTTCGAGCACCTTAACTATATTTACTGTGGCTGTTCGCCATCTGTTCTTGACCTGGGCGCCAATCGGATTGACAGCAGAGAATGCGAAAGAAGAAAAGACTTGTAGGTTTTCACGATCACATGAGATCGTCATAGCTCGGACGATTACCCGACGCGCAGATCGACCCTGCGATAGCCGCGTGGCCAACCGCGCATTGGGAGCGGCAATGAAGATGACGCAGACTGAGATACGTTCAGGACTGAGCTCGGAGATGTCATTGCCGGGAAAGTCGAACTTGGTCTCGCCTCCGGCAAGCTAGGTCGCGGTTGGAATCATACAGGAAACAATGGGAGTCGCTATTAGTATCTACAGTCCACCGGTTCCGGAAAGAAATGATGCTTCTACTCATTTTCTCCGCGCCTTGAAGGTCTTCAGAGGATTGACTTTTCTCGTTCCCACCTTCCTGCCTTTACCGGGCTTGCTCTTATTCCTCCTCTGCTTGCCACCAATCTTTCGGAACGGCACCATACCAATGTCATTCTTTGTGAGTGACTCCTTGCCTTCCTTCGGCAAAAGGTATTCAGGAACGTGCCGCAGATGAGGTTGCTGCCTGGCTGTTCTCAACTCTCCGTCGTGTCTAAGGTGCTGCAGCTCTGTTGGGTTCTCCTCAAAGTATCTAGAATTCATTAGCAAGATTCAAGTCAAAGCCCGCACTGAACACGAGGAGCCTAGGCTGAGTGAACGTACCTCTTCAACTTCTCGCTCTTGAGAATCTCCTGCTTCAGTTCTCTCATACGCGCCTCACGGACTGCAACCTTGGTGACTGCTCTTAAGGCGTCATCCAGACGATACCTGAATGCATCCAGATGCTCCTTCTTGAAGTTGTAAGGCTTCACCTCCTTGCCCAGCTTCGCTTGTTGCTTCTTGATCCTGGCCAGTATCTTCTCGTCGTTCTCTGCGGTTTCTATGCTTGTGGGGACGTGCTTGCGGTACAGCTCTTGAGGAACGTAGAACGAAAGTGCCATGCCTGCCCGACCAGCGCGCGCTGTGCGGCCGATCCGATGTGTGTATGATGATGCCGATGTCGGAAGGTCGAAGTTGACCACGGCTGCCACATTCTTGAAGTCGATACCCCGAGAAACGCCAAACTCTGCGTCCCGCTTCGACTTGCGCTTCTTCTTAGAGTCCTTCTCCTTCTTCGCCTCTGTCCCCTCTCCTTCTTCACCATCCTTTTCCTCGGCGCCCATGGCGCTCTTCTCGTCGGACGCGATGATGATCTCGTAGACTCCGCGGTTGAACTCCTCCAGCACGTGCGCTCTCGATGTGACGGGCAACTCCGAGTTCAGGATACAGCTGCGGACCTGGAACTGCTCGAGGAAAAGCTTCAAACGGTATGAACGGTCGACGTCATTTACGAAGATGAGACATTTGCCCTTGACAAGCTTCAGCTTAAAGATGATGAATGCCAACAGGAACTTCTCGTCTTCTCCGCAACTGACAACGAATTGTGAAAGATTGTCGTTCTCTGTCTCCTCCTCATCGAGATCCAAGATTGTAGGCTTCCGTCCAAAAATTCCTCCAAGGGTGGTGACATCTGTAGAAAGCGTCGCACTCATCAGCAAGAGCTGCACGCCCTTGGGCAGCTTTCGCGCGATGTTCTCGAGGTCTTCGTCGTAGCCGTATGAAAGGATGAGGTCAGCCTCGTCCAGAACCAAGCAGGTCAGGTTATCCAGCGAAAGCGCTTCGGAGGTGATGTTCCGCCATGCGGTAGCGGGGGTAGAGACAACAACGTCGGGGAAGTTTGAGAGGAGGGAACGCTGAACCCCATCGGAGATCTTGTCGACAAGCTTGACTGCGTGGATGTCTTTTGCGCAGTATGCTGAGAATTGCTCGATCGCTTTGAGAACTTGGTCGGCAAGCTCACGGGTAGGTACGAGGATCAGAGCGGTGGTAGCGGGTGAAGAATCGGTCTGGAAGTTTATGGCGGTGGTCAGCAGGGTTCAGTAATTTCATTGACAAGACTGTTGCATACAGCTTTGCGCTTCAGGATACTCGAGAGCACGGGCAGAACGTATGCAGCCGTCTTCCCTGAGCCTGTGGGCGCCTTCGCGGCGACATCTTTGCCGTCCAAGGCCAATGGAATGGCTTTTTGTTGCACCGGGGTAGGGTCCTTGAAGCTCTCGGCGGCGACGGCCTGTACCAATCGAGTGTCGAGGCCCAGATCAGAGAATGACAGTTCAGGTGTAGAAGTTTCCGTTTTTGCGCGCTTCTCGCTCTCGGGCGCGGTCGCGGTCTCGTCGGCCTTTCTCTTCATCGTAGGTATTGTCGTGCTGCAAAAGTATGATGTTCAAAGGAACCTACAGCAGAGGTCCGCGACGCAGGCAATCCTACCCAGATCAAAAAAAAAAATCCAGATTGCGGCGGGGTGGGTCTTTGCTTATCTTATCGAGGGGCGTTAGCGTCGAGATGTGGCTTATGTAAGGCAAGCTTTTCTTGGTGGTGTGGGTACGTTTCTCTGGACCTCACCCATGCTTCCGAGTCCATCCAGCATCTCATCGTTGTCACATTACTACCTCTCGATCAGGCCGGTTGGATTCCGATATTCTCCGGAAGCATCTGCTTTGCGCTTTAGCTCACTACTCACCTTTGTTGTCCATATTTGCGAAACTCCAAGATAATAGTGTCTATGGCTCCTCTCAACCTAGCCGCCAGCTACCTAGTGGGATGCCCTCAGTCCACATGAGCCCGATAGAACTTGGCGTATCACCTGCATATTTTAGACGTTGCACGGTTCAAGGACCAATAGGATCTATGCGATGCACCCATTTCAAAATCCCCCTTGCTGGCGTAGTGTCAGCTTTTCGTGGCTGGGAAGCTGGACCACGCTCGCTTCACGTCTTCATGCTTCCTGTGCCGTCGACAAGACAATCACATCAACGTCCCGTCGCCTCAGGCAGCGGAAGAACTTATGCCGCAATCATGTCTCTCTGCCGGATCTGTTCAACCCTCAACCTTGAGCAGCTAGATGCCACAGATGTCCGCTTTCACTCCAGTATGAAGGCTCTCCAGCGAAGTGCCGATGCAAAATGTCCCTTTTGCACCCTGTGCTACACCCGTGTCATGGACGACATTCACCGTAGCGTCACCGACGCCCTTCTCAGTGATCAGATACCGTCAGGCTACGAGGAAAAGACGTTTGTTCCGAGCATCTGGCTCCATGGCGAGGTGAGGCAAGGCAACCGCAGCGTCGGCCACCAACTCCCGGGATGTGCCATATGGATCTCGTGCGGAAGGATGCATCCTGATGTCGGTCTGGAGGAGACCAATCGCCCCGGGATGCCATTTGCCTCGCGTCTATCTCTTTTCGCGTAAGACCTTCAAGCTCAAAATCATTTTGTTTCTTTTTCTTGAGCCAGGACTTGGCATATTGCATGAGAATTGACTATCTGCAGAAGCCGTAAAACACCGGCAGCGAGCAAATTCATCGAGCGATACATAATTGCGGACCATGATCCTGATCTCTACATTCACCTGGCAAGTTGGCGTTTGAAAAAGTGCGAAGACTCTCACAAGCTCTGTAAACCGAGGTCCTCGGAGATGCCGACTCGCGTCATTGAGGTTTGCAACATCGGCGAAAAGCCGAGACTGATGATCACGAGTGGCCTTAGAGAGCCATACATTGCTCTTTCCTATTGCTGGGGGCCCGGCAAAAATACGTTCACCCTAACGCATACGACCAAAGATGAGCTTTTGGATGGCGTCGCAGAAGAAAAGCTTACCCAGACTCATCGAGAGTCCATTCGGTTCGCACGCATGCTCGGCATTGCGTACCTCTGGATCGACGCCCTTTGCATCATACAGGGCGATGCCGATGACTGGGCTTTCGAATCACAACGCATGGCACACGTCTATGGCAACGCGGCTTTGACCATAATTGCTGGCCGTTCGGATGACGCGCGTAACGGCTTTCTCGCAAATGGACTTGATCAAAAAATCCCGCCTTGCACCTTGCCGCTTAGCCCAGACACCAAAGACACAATCGGCGTCTGTCTTCCCAGATCTACTCTCATCGGGCCAGTGTCCACACGCGGGTGGTGTTTCCAGGAAGAAAAGCTCTCAACGCGGGCTATCATATTCGGCCAGGAGCAGACCATCTACCAATGCCGCGAGGAAAAGAACTGGGAAGACGGCCAAGTCGATTTCCAAGATCTCAAGCCCACTTTCCTAACCCCCGGCTTCTCCACGGGTGTCTCCCATTCCGCAGCTGACAAAGAGACTACCCTCTCAATGTGGTACGAGTTCGTCGACTCGTTCACAATGAGAGCTCTGTCGAACCCGCATGACGTCTTCGCAGCCATCGCATCCATCGCTATTCTTGCGAAAGACGTGCTTAAGTCTCGCTATCTCGCGGGCATTTGGGAAGACGATCTTGTCAGAGGCTTGCTGTGGAAACCACGCAATCAAGTGCACGCGTTTTTCAACACCTCGGTGACGCGTCCGAAACCAACCTTCTTTGCCCCAGCACCGGTGATTCGCGCGCCTTCGTGGTCCTGGGCGTCTGTGGAAGGCCCGCTTCGTCGTATTTACAACCCGAGAAAAACTCAGCTATTCCAAGACAGCAACTATGTCAAGATAAAACCCAAGTTGGGAACCAGGTGGACAGCCGCAGAGGACTGTGATGTTACTGTTCTCCACATGCCGTCTTGTACCCTGCAAATTTTGGGGCGCATGGCAAAGGCGACTCTGATCAAAACGGGCGTTGTCGAGTGGTTTGAGGCGGATAAGACAAGAAAGCGATGGCTACCTTACAAAAAGATGCTGCCCCACTCAGTCCTGCTTGTCTCGTACGGGGAAGAGCCAGGTGCGACAGGCAACGGAAACAAGGTCGTTGCTGTGGGGTGCTTTGATGTGCCAGAGGAAGCAGCGCAGTTCGAAGAGGTATGGGGTCTTCCGCTGATTGAGAAAGAGGGGTTGATGATTGTCCCGCACGAGGGCAAATGGAAGCGAGCAGGGTGGTTCTGTTTGAGAGATGAATCTTGGTTTGAGAAGAAGCCCGAGGTTGAGATAGATCTCATCTGATAGCTTAAGCCGCGGCCGTACCAGCCCTCATGATCCCCTGCTGTCTCTTCTTTGCCTCTACCGAAGCCTTGCGAGGGTTGACTGCTTCAAACACTTCATCCAGTTCCTCCAATGTGAAACCCTTGGTCTCGACGAAGAAAAAGTACATGAATACCATTTCGAAACTGTCCCACGCCACAAAGAAGACATAAAACCAGTACCCTATCTATCAGGGATTATTTGCATCAGTAAATTAGCGCAGCACAGCCCCCCATGTCAGTATTTGGAGATGTACTCACATTTGACAGTGCAATAGGCCCAACAAAAGTGTTGAGAAATCCCGCCGCACCTGCCGTAAGCTTGAAAGTTCCCATTGCCTTGGCGCGCATCTTGTTGCTGACTACCTCAGCGGGGTAGATAGGTTGCATAGGCGTGAAGCCCGTGGCGAAGATGGCACCAAAGACAAAGATGAAGACGATGCTGACTGTGGACGCCGTCTTATTGCCGTAGTCCGTGTAACCTGCCGAGCAGCCGGCGACAAGGGCTAGGCAGACTATCATACCTGCGGTGGTGGAAATGAGCATCTTGCGGCGGCCGACAACGTCATGAAGACGGGAGCCCGCGGTCGAAAAGACCCAGCCAATGACGGAGTAGACGATGTTGAGTATCAGTTTTGTGTTCGTATCGGTGATGCCGACGCCCGCGAGCATAATGGGAAGGTAGTATGAGACTAGCATGTGTCAGTTGCTTCAGGAGACAAAGAGCCCGTTGGATTGAGAAACTCACTGATGTTGTTTCCACTGAACTGCCCAAACCAAGAAAACGCTACATTGAGCATAAGTCTGTACCTGCTAGACCGGTTCTCGACGAGGACTCTCAAGTCGAAGAGATCTTTCCACGAAGGTACGTGGGCCGGATCAGTCGAGTTGATCATTTCCTTCATCTGTAGGTCTACGAGAGGATGTTCGAGGTCTCCGTTGGTATGATAGGTTGCGATGATATGTTTTGCCTCGTCATGTCGGTCCTTGGCGACGAGCCTGTCGTAGGGTCAGTTAAACCTTCGAGCTCGTGGTTGAGAGACAACTGACCATCGAGGAGATTCGGGGAAGAACTTGATCAAGACGCATACAAGCCCAGGGCACACCATCTGAAGCCAGAGCGGTATTCTCCAATCCAAGTCTCCGCGATCACTCAGATATCGGTGGCACGCGTATACTGCCGATGTTGCCAAGATTGAGCCCTACGTGAAGGGTTGACCGTTAGCACCAGCCTCAACCATTCATATCAAGTTCCAATCTCCTATGTCAGTCTCTTTCTTCCATATTAAATGATCACGTACCACGTTATAAAAGGTATTGTAGAGGCCTGCCACAGTGCCACGATATCGAGCAGGTGCGATCTCGACCAGGTAAAGGGGCGCAGACGTGTGAGCACAGGTAGCGAAGAAAGACAGGATGAAGCGGCCGCCTATGAACATTGGCAGGCTTGTCGAGAGTGCCGTTATTATTGCCCCGATGCAGACGCCCAAACAGCCGAAGAAGATATGCCAAGTTCGACCATACCAATCTGCCATCCAGATGAAGAGGGCGCCACACATTTGTCCGACCTTAACCCAATATTAGCGGCCTCGACTCGACAATCCTTGCCATCCGAGTGTACCTGAAATATGGCGAACACGATACCAGTGCTGGCGTTCCCCTTTGAAGGAAGCCCAAAGTATTCCGTGTAGTTGGGTAACGCATTGATGGACCCTAGAAGGGCGCTGTCATATCCTACGTCGATTTAGCCATCGGAGGTCCAGTTCGAGAGTGGGACTTCTTTACCATTCATGGTTGAACAGAAGAACAACACTGTCGCAAGGAGATATAGCCTGATGTATCCGGGTCCTCGCGGGTCGGGTTTGTTTGTTGCCATGATCGTGGCGTAGGTATCAGCCCCGGTGTCGGCATCGTCCAAGTGTTTGAGGACTGGGCCGTCCTTGGCGCTATCTCTATCCATCGTGTAAGCAATGGGGATGCCTTGCCTTGCGATTCGGGGTGCACCGGGGTGTATTCCCCGTGTCATGCGAGATGCCACACCAAATTGTGGGAAACGATAAACCCAGACTGTTCAGCCCAAGGGATCCCGTTGGTGGAGAGGAAGGAGGAAGGAAATTGGCGATCTTGAGCGATAGCAACAAGGCGCTATGCTACCGATCAAATGCCACAACATGAACTGCATATGGCACTGATTGTATCCGCAATCTGGCAACGACAGTGCCCCGGATTTTAACCAACCCCGGAAAGCATCGACGCTTGGTCCACGCGGGGATATAAATTGTCGGGAAAATACTGGGTCTGTGGCACCATTGTCCTTGTTGCATCCTGGGCTAGGCAAGCGTGGCATAGATCGTAATGGTCAATGTTCCAAAACAGCTCCCGATATTGAGGAGAAAGCACTAGCTGGGCCTACTTGTATACTTATTATTTGGCATTTAAAGTACAGATCCAGATCTCGTGCTGTGTGCTAATATGATCAGTCTAAATCTGAAGTTGTGCATGTGCCTTCGCGATGATCAACTCTGTCGCTGTTAGTCGCACGTTGTTGGCACTTATTCCAGGCGCTAGACTCTTCTAATCTTTCCAGAGTTTATTGACAAGGAAGGGCGTTGGCAACGTCAAAGGATAGTGCAACGATCAATGATTCGCAACAGACGGGACGCTTAATAGTGGCTTCTGACACACATATGGACTATTGTCTCAAAGTCAATGTGTACATGACTTTCTGCGAACGCGCGTCGCTCATGGACCAACAACGTCATTACCGATCTCTGATCAGGGACTATTCAATCTCCTGGACTTAAGCTAATAGCACAGCCACTTTCATCAAGTCAGAGTTTGCAATTTCTGTTATATGATGTCGTAGAGGAATATGTTGGAGCCCATCTTATTCAACGCTCCGTAATGTCTCACCTTGTGGATCGTACCTTGTAAGTGCTGCTGTGTCGAAGCAACATCACCGGCCAAGATCTGTCAGTTGTCAAAGCTTAGTTGAATGAATCCGAATCCCTCATACAGATAGCGTAGTTGTGATAGCTCGCCTCACCTTGTGCCAGGAAAATAGCTATTGTGATAATCGAATCACTAATCGGTGACCGCATCTTCAGGCATGAAATGGCATCCATGAACAGCCGTGCACAGGCGGCTTTGTACTGTAAGGCGAGCTGTGTATAGTGTGCTTCTTATTGAGGCAAGTAATGCGACGAATGTCGGCTAGTTACGAGGAAGAGACCATTGAGAGCGCTGCTGCTGGTTGAGGCCAGCTGAACGGATTGATGGTTGAGACTAATTGTGCAGTCGTCCAGGAAACCACTCCGGATTGGCTCATAATTTGAAAATGGCACGACGTTGTGCACGTCTATTAAGCAAAAATTAATTAAATAGAGGCTGAAATTCGTCCATTTTATTGGCAGGATTCAAGTAGAGAACTCAAAAGTTTCAACGCCATCTGAGTTGGGTGAATGGTTCACACTTACAATAGTCTAAGAGGAAGTCTTCAACTGGACTAAGACGCCTCGCAAAACTAGCGAAGGCGTCTCTCCGGCCAGATGACAGGGGACCAAACGGGGTAGAACCAGCAGCTGCTGATTGCTTGATACTGGAGGATCCTCTGTCGCCTTGCCCTTGCGTGTGCCCCCTTGGATGCATGCGGATGAGCTCGACGTTGTGACTAAGCCGACTCAATCTTGGAGTTTTCTTGTCCATGTGAATGGATGAGCTGGATATCGCCTATTTTGGCTGGCATGATGGCGATTTTTTGACGGTCTTGCCGAAGGCGTGTTTGAGATACCTTGGTGAAAGTTCCCGACCTCTCACTCGTAATCACATAGGTTATCTACGTCCTGTTGATCTCTTCTAGGAACACAGTAAACTCGCAACTTCCCTGAGTTGTCTAGTAGTCCTCTACCATGACCTCTGCCTACCTTAGTTTCGAAACACTCCAATAGCATAGAAAGCTTCGCCTTATTAAAACTGTGTTGCGATATCTCTTAATCAAAGCTTGCAGTGATTATGGAACAGCGCGCATGGCCTCGAAGAAAATGATGAGATCGTCATTTTGTCTGGCGGCTAAAGAAAGATCCATCGCAATGCTAGTTGTGGTCCCGAATCGCAAGGTCAGAGGGTGCGGTAGAAGTCAACACCGCTTCTCATCAAACCTTCCCTTGTTTCTGAGCGCATGATTCCCCGAACAAGCCTCAAATGAGTCATTCAAAGAGGCAATGACTAATGCGGGAAGCCCGACTTCACAGCAACTTGATGCTCAGCCGCACCTGTCAACTCACGATTGTCATCTCGGTCTCGTGAGCTTGTCTGAGAGTTGATTACAGCGTATTTAGGTGATTGCTTAATTGACATAAGGTAGCCTGATACACGATCCTAACAGCTCATATCTCGTAACAGGAAGCCTCTTTTGTGGATGATACAAATAGAGAGGGGCAAATGCGAGGGAGCACGGGCTTCAGCTCTAACGGCTATGACTATCCGTACCTGGGGGACTTTCGCTATCGCTTTCGCGACACCCTCACATTGCTCTACGGTGTTCAGAATGTACAGCTTAGGGGGCGCCTGCAGATCTTGGCCCTATCTTACTGCTAGGGCGGAGCGGATAGCGATGCCGGCCTCACGAATGCTCAGCCTTATGTGTGTAAGTGAGCAACAACTTGCTATAAATGCCTACAACGTCCTTCACCCAATCAACCATCACAACTCACAATTCAGATCAATCTCAACAATCCCTCTGCCAACTCTTCATTCTTTTAAACCACTCCTGTCTTTAAGATCAATCGACTACTTATCAACCCTCAAAATGCAGTTCTCTACCATCATGACCACCCTTTTCCTGGCTGCTGCGACCAGGTAAGTCATATCGATGGATGATACCAAAACTACACAGTCTGGTTATTTGTATGCTTTGTTAGTGCGGTTCCTGACAGTAACAGCGTTGCTGCTAAGAAGCACTCCGAGCTCCACTGCATCACCGCCAGTGGTAGCGGCCAGTTCATCGTTGGCTTGCCCGTAAGCTCGCCCTCCAAATTGATCAAATAGAAGTTGAAGACAATGGGACTGACAGAACGATAGAACAACGACGTGACTAGAAAGACTTGCCCCGGCTTCTGCTCTGACTGCGTCCTCTCCAACAGTGGAACCACGATCACCTGCAGGTCTCCCGGCAAGCTGATGGAGGGCGGCGACTTCTCCGACGCCTGCATCAAGAACGGTGGCTCCGGCAGCGAGTAAGGCGCCACAGATTACATGTGAGGCGGTACTTGTGGGCGGCTGTTATAAATCGGCCTCGGCCAGTCATTCGTTACATCTAACGCTATGCCCGAGTTGTCAAGTTACAAGTAGAAACAATCTCAAACTCAGATTGGAACGATACAACATTTATGAGTGACTTGGTTAATAAAAGCCTTGCATACCTGTTCTTTTAGCTCCTGTCAAAATCATGAAGGATGTTGATCTTGCCATTTACAATCACTTCTGAGATTTCGGTGCTAAGTGGTACTAAGTATACGTAAGTACTTATGCGTGTCGGAGATTTCCACACATGCTGAAACCGGTGATGCACGAACAGTGTTTGGCTGATATTGTATATCAAGAAGAGGTTTACCCGTTTCACGATCCAAAGCTTTTCGCAGAACCTTTGAGACAAGGGCTTTGATTCGGATATTCTGATGGCGAACTGAGGATAGATTTTTGGTTCATCTTATCGAGAATCACTACTATTAATAGTCCAGGCCGCTATGTTATTCTGCTTTTTGACAATAGCTGAGATAACAGACACTTCATCTATGGTATAAGGTATCCCCGCCCAACGCCCTGTTGTTGCCGTAAAATCGATACTGGGGCAGAGGGCTTTTTGGCCAATTTGGTAGCTTCCTACTGGCCTCGTCGCGGAAAACCGCATACAGGATGGACATCCAGTATGATGTAGTCGTCGCTGAGAATTCAGTCTTCAACTCCTGAACCCCGTCCTTCCCATTTGTGGTGATCTTATAAGTTCCTGTAGTTTGAGGGCACTTGAATGATTCAAAATCTAATCGGATATCATCGTCAGTTTTGTTTGCACAGTCTATGGCTAGATCCCCCTGACAAGACCCTGCCAACCTTCAGTTCCGTCGTTCCCCTGAGCGAAGGGTGTTTCATGGCGCGGAATGAGTTCATGTCGGAAAAACAAATCCTCCTTAACACGCGGATACCATCTGGATCCAAGGGAGCTGTGTAGTCCTCGGACACTAAGTCGAACCTAGATAAAATATTACGGCTCATGTAGTAGAGAGGTTTCCCTTCGTCTCTCGCTCCGTTTCGTATCAGAGTGTCTACGGCCGACTTGACTTCCTTGACTTCGTCGTTCTTTTCTCGGTCCATGCGTTCCCTCCTCATCTTCTCTTCAATCTTGTGGTGTTTGCTGGTCCCAGGAAGCCGTTCGCGCTTATACATTGCCCGTTTGTATTTCGCTTCGCGAAGAAGCCTTTCCTCTTCATCATCGCCTGTGTACTCTCGCCAGATAGGCGTCTCACACACGCAATCAGAGCCATCTTCTTCGTAAGTACACTACCTCTTTGAGAACTCAATGTCAGAAAGATCTTCTTCAGTGGCTCTGCAATTGTGGTCGGCGGACGACTAAGGTAGCCGTTCCATATGGCGGAAAACCCATTCGGGACGATTCTTGGGGTTGTATTGTGGCCGTTTGTATCCCTCTGAATATGGTCCCTGATGCTTTCTTTGGTGTTGGTTCTGCTATTGCTTGGATGGACGCTCCTGAACCTGCGCCGCCTGCCTCAGTTGCCGTAGTTTCTGGTGTATCTGGCGATACTCTTGCCCCTCCTGTTGCTGGTGAGCCTCCAGTCGTTTTGTCTTCTTTCGTCTCTGCCCTCTACCCATGTTGTAAGTAAGTATTTAGGTAATTGTCAGAACCAGAAAATATCAGATTGGAGTTAGAGTATGTGCCAGAAGTGTAAGACTATAGCAGTGTGTAGAAAGAACGGTAAAATTATTGTATCTGAAGTCATAATCCTGTCGGGCCTCTCCTTCAGTTGCCTAGCAACTAAAGCCTCCGAAAGGGGTTGAAGATTAAAAGTGGAACTCTGGAATTGTATCATGTCAGCATCATCTCAGCGCATTCGGTCAAGACATTTGCCAATCCTTTGATTCAGTGGGTAAAATCAATCATTGTGCACATTTTTGACGGTGAAAGAGTTATCTCACGCCATATGCCCCGTTCGAGAAGGGCCATTTCTCTTGTGCTAAGAGCAAGATTGATGGGTTGCAACGGGCGTGCTGCAGTCCACGCCGCGACTCACTGACCAGCTCGACCAGGCCCCTACAAGCTAGTCTTCTTATACCGACAGCATCCATAAGACAACGTCAAGTTACAACTTCATGAGTGGGTTGACTCAGTACATATCTCACTATAAAGTCCCTAAGCTGCTTGAGCCTTAATTGCAGATCGAGCTCACGAGATTGTTAGTAGCTTGCGACAGCAGATATAGGATAGGGACTGGACAACTTATGGTCTGTGAGACAGTGAGACTAAGCTTCTTCTTCTCGAATCTCAGAGGTTCTACGCATTCCTTTTTAATAATCCAAAGCCTCGATTGAATCATTCGCCGGTTTCGAGAAAGGATTCAACTGGCTTCTCTACTATATCTGCGGACACTGCTGTACCAATGGTGAGTCCCGACCCTGGAGTGAAATTTGGGGTTGACTAAGATGGGTGGGGAGAAAGGTGGATTCAACTGCGGAGACCTTGGGGACGTGCCACATCCTACCGGGGATATGAAAGCCCGCATCCAAAAGGGGCAGATGGGATTATAAACTCCCGGCCAAGTTGCATATATGGGTATAGTGAGATACATGCCACAGACCACCCAGAAGTACCAGTTGAAAGAGGTTCCGCATCGTGCCTTGTCACTTCAGCGCATCATGACACCAGCCTGCAAGAATTTAGCAGTTCCATGTTAGGCTGTTTATCTCATCCATCCGCAGAATCAAATCATGTTTGAGGCGATTCTTCTATCGCCATAATGAGTCGAAAGTGGTCGCTCCCCGAAGGTGCCTGTCTCATGCCTCGTGACGAAACAACATGAAGCTAAAAGTTTCCAGTGCGTCAACATCGAACTGTTGACGATTGTTGGATGGCCATCCATGGCAAAGTCTACGATGTACGTTTTCTAGCCCTGTTACAAGCGTATAGAGATTCATCGGAAGAGGCAGATCACATCGTTTCTCCCCAGCCATCCAGGCGGTAAAGCCATCCTCCTGAAGAATGCAGGCAAAGATGCTACCGCAGCGTTTGATGCCGTCCATCCAGTTGAGCTCTTGGAAGAGTATCTCCGGCCTGATCAGTCGATGGGAATGATTGAAGTCACAGGAACGGGACCTGGGCTGCAATCAGATATGCCTCCCCCAGACGTACTCGCGGACTCATCGCCATCACCAGAAAAGTCCGACGGTGTACCTCCAGTGTCTCAGATCCTGAGCATTGCTGAGATGGAACACTTTGCCTTGCGAAAGATGAGCCCGAAAGCCATCTCGTACTACGCCTCTGGAACCGATGACGAGGTCACTAAGATTGGGAATGGCACCATTTTCCGATCCATTCTCCTACGACCACGGGTTTTTGTTGACTGTACCCGGTGCTCCTTGTCGACAAACCTCCTTGGAAATGCAGTTGGAATGCCAATCTACGTTTCGCCCGCGGCCATGGCCAAATTGGCGCACCCAGTAGGCGAGGCAGGCATTGCAGCGGCGTGCTCAAAGTTCAAAGGGTTGCAAATCATCAGCAAGAATGCGTCAATGTCTCCCTTGGCGATTGTGCAGGCCGGCCCAGACGCCACTTTTGCCTGGCAGCTCTACGTTCTGAAGGATATCGAAGCGACCGAGAAGACATTGGCACAGATTCGAGCCATTCCACAAATCAAATTCATCGTGCTCACACTAGACGCTCCATTCCCCGGCAAACGAGAAGCAGACGAGCGATTCAAGATGGCAGAGATTGCGGGGGGTGCGCCACCGGGGGTATGGGGCACAGAGTCGGGACTGACGTGGAAGGAGACGCTCGCCTGGCTTGCCAAACACACGACTCTCCCGATTGTGCTGAAAGGCATCCAGACGCACGAGGATGCGTATGCGGCGACCCTGTTTCCGAGTGTGAAGGGCATCATCATTTCGAATCATGGTGGACGGGCCCTGGATACGACAATGACGCCTGTACAAGTACTTCTGGAGATTCGGAAGTTCTGTCCCGAAGTGTTTGACAAGATTGATGTTCTCATCGATGGAGGTATCAAAAGAGGTACAGACGTCGTCAAAGCTCTTGCTCTAGGAGCCAAGGGTGTCGGCATTGGAAGGGCGGCACTGTACAGCTTAGCTGTTGGGGGACAAGCGGGTGTTGAAAGGGCATTACAGAGTAAGTTCAACCTCATGGCAAAGGTTATCATTCGTGAATCGAGAGCTGACGTTGTTGTGTAGTTCTTGCGGATGAGACCGCCACCGCAATGAGGCTGCTTGGTGTTGAGTCTGTGGATCAACTTGGACCAAGACACGTAAGTCCGAGTCGCCCACCCTGAATTCATCGTCATTGATGGCGACATGGCTAACGTTTTCGCATTAGATTAACACGAATGGTTTACAAGCGCAGCTTTATGATGGATCGTCCGGCCTCGAAGCGATCGATATAGAGTTGAAGTCAAAGTTGTGAAATTTGTATTTAGAAAATCAAGGGGCATGGTTGAAGAAATTTGAGGCTCGGTTGAACAGACAAGGCCTATGTTCGTTGCTCTCAACCTCAGTCCTATCCAAAGAAGGTGCTGTGAGACCCCACTCAATCTGACCACCTTACTCGGTGCTGGCCGTGGTCATTAAAGCTGTCAAAAGATGGGAAGCGCCTTGGAAAGCCCAAGCTAAGATGATCCCTTAGGTTTACGTCCGTACACATTTCGCCTATGTCATGTCAGCATAGCCTTGACTAGACCCAGAAACCACAATCGACTCACAAATATATAACCGTTTGGAGCTTAGGGTCCTTGAGAGCTCTGCGAGCTTCAGCGACGAACACTCCCGCCGATATGCTATCCCAATCCATCACCTGAGTCAACAGAAACATGGAAAAACCTTCGAGCGATTGGTCGTGAAACTCTAGGTTGCAAATGCCAACCTCCTTCAACGTAGGATCTTTGGGCCAGCCTCCAATCGGTACAGGCCAGCTCTTCTCGACAATATCGACGAAACCGGCGTCCCTCATAGCATCGGCGATTTTGTGGCCCCCTCGCGACTGATCCATGGACTTACCGAGGCGGTTTGCAGCTTCGAAAAAGATCTTGCCCCACCTGCGATAGACGTGGTCTTCCGGGAGACTATCCCTATACGCCTGAGAGCGGAACTCAATGTCAAAGTCCTTCATTTCAAAGTATCCGCCGGGCTTGAGGTGATCGTAGATTTGTTTGTAGAAAGCAGACCAGTTGGAGATGCAAGCCTCCATGTGGCGGAGATGGATGAAATCGAAATCAGGAGTCCATGTCCATGGCTGTTCGACATCGTCGATTTGGAACTTGCAGTTGGGCGGCACCCAGCCAGGCTGGATAGGTGAGATGTCGACGCCCGTTACTTCGGAAGACGGGAACTCGTCAGCGAAGTCACTGCGTCTCTGTCAGCTTTGGCCTGGTCATTTTAGGTGGAACGTATCAAAAACCTTACATTGCCCAGATACCAGTACCAGTTCCTAAGTCGAGGACCTTCTATTCAATTCTTCAGAGTTGTGTCTTGACTGGAGGTGGAAGCTTCTTACCAAAGGGCCATTCCCGAGCGGTGAAAGGAAAAGCTTGTCGCCAAGGAGGAGCGTTTCCCAGTAATGCCTTCGAGCAAGGCGTGAATTAGCCAACTGAAAATTTGGAGGAAGTTCCTTACTGCTCACGCCAGATCAAGCCCTTCATTTTGTTGCTCGTCGTTCGGACCCCAGTAGTCGGCCTTTTGCGTATAAGTACGACCATGAATTCTGCGGTATTCGGTGATGCTCTCAGCTAGCGATGCAGTCGACTCGGTCGCAACGCTTTACCCGCTTCTGTTAGTGTTCCGTCTCACTTGGGATTTTGGAGTCGAGCACACACCTCTCTGTGTCCGCCAAAGAATCATGATCATCATCGTCAGCTGCGACAATAGGATTCTAGCACTCGATGACATGTCAGTATATCGATACTTTTCTGCCACAATCAGGACAAATTCCTCCAGGACCTAAAGTCACAAGCCCTAAAACTGTTTGAGTTTCACGCGAAAGTTCTCACAGGGTCGTTCGCTACTGCCGCAGGCTCAATCGCGGCCGCAGCCGGTGAGACTGTAGAAGCAGTCGCAGGACTGGCGCTGGGCTGAGTTGAGGCCTCCATTCTATGTTTAATCAAGTCCGCGTCGTATCGGGAAGGGTAGGTGTAGGATGTGACCGTCGAAGAGACTCCAATGTCAACGCCGAGAAGATCAGGGCTTTGGAATAATCTATTATCACGGGAAGAGGCGAATTTACCCCTCCTTCCATCGGAGGAAACTACCCGTTGTTGGTTGTTGTGTCTTGGCGGAATCCTCATCGCGAATGGAAATAACCCACCATACCCTTGGGACGATCACCAACCAACGAACCAGCGCTTTCACACCACTGTGTTTAAGAACTCGTCGCTAACCCCGATCCAGGGGTCTTCACCGGTCTCCTAACCCCAAGTAAGCACATTGAACGGTCGGCGCCACTGTCGTCCACGCACGCAGTAGACATTACACGGTGAGCCAGGCTTTCCACTACTCTCCGAGGGATGATTGCCACGTTTTAGGCTCAATAATTGATTTGTCTAGGAATCCGAAATCTTGTAGATAGAATTAGGAAGATTATCAAATTGATCACAGCGCGTCAATCAATACAGGCCGTTGCCGTCAAATGTCAGACATTCAACACGCGATGCCCTTGATGTGTGTGAACACGCACGTCCGGCACTCGGCTCTCAAATCTGCCCTCATTCGAAATTTGACCTCAACACGAATAACTTGAAGTTGAACTCGTTCAGGCTCTTACATACCGGTGAGCGAAATCAATTTGCAACTATGGTGTCTTTCCGACGGGCATTCAGGAACCCGAGCTCACTTCCAACGTCGCTCATGCTGATGGTCAAGTGATGGACTGCTTCTTGTTCTGAAAAGTCTGAAGGGCACGACGCGACTGGAATAGGTAATCAAGCAATTCGAATCCTAAACAATTGCCCTATATGCCATATATTGAAGGGCTAGATCCTCATCTAAGAATCAAAATTGACAAAATGTTGATGATGCTTCTTTTCGCCAGAATCACTATTAACTCTCACATAATTATGAACGGATTCCAAAGCCTCCACATTACTCTTGCGGGGCGTCTGGCTTTGATCAGGAGGTGGAACTAGGCGGCAGCCAGCGGCCAAGTCCACGATGACTTCTAGGCAGCCATAACCACTAACTAAGAGAGCCAACAAACATTTGTTTTCTGTGTCTCAATCACATCAGTAATTTTCCTCGGCCAATAGTAGAAAAGGAAACGAGCATCTCTTCATCGTCTCTCGCACTCTTAGCATCAAGCCAGCATTTCTCACCGCAATGTGCCACCACTGCTTCGACAACAAGCGTCTAGACAGCGCTCCTCCTAGCATGCGAGCAAAAGACGTCGCTCGCCGAAAGATAGAAGAAGCAGCTCACATAGAAAGAGAAAGAGCCGAGGAGGAAGGAGAAAAAGATGAAGAGGAAAACAAGAGTCGTCCACCAAATAAGACATTTGTTCAGGCCTCGCCCTGCCACGACGGGGCTCCCACCTTCGCAGCGTACCAAATCCATGACGACACCCCTGAATCCGACTTAACCGCGCTTCGAGCTCTACGTCCACCATTCGGTTTCGTCCTGTACGACACCTCGGAGACTGCCCGTCCCGCCCGCAGTGCTCAGCTTGCCCGCGCCCTGTTTGACCACACCAAAACGAAGCGGGCGAAGATCCGCTACGGAGCAGATCGTATCGAAGTCGTCACGCTGCCCCTACCAATCACCTTCTCCCTCAATCAGCGCATGGAGACGTGCATGCGCCATCATGATGCCGAGTACCAAAGCCGTTTGCGCATCGCTGACAAGGCCGAGGCCGCTTCGTGGTTTCTCGCCGAGCGTATCATGGATCGTCAATTTGCGCGTAGGGCTTTCGTAATTGATTGTATCAAGGAGGACGGAGACGGGGACGAGGGTGAGTCCGCCGCGGCGGCCTCATGGGAGGAGTCGTTCAGCAATGTGGATCAGGAGCACGAGGCCGTGATGCAGCCTGACTTGAGCAGCTCCGGAAGCTTTATTGAGATCAATTGGCATCCACGCAAGGTGATATGGAACTTTTGGAACCGTGAAGATTGCGGCCCTGGAGATAGTATGTCCTCTTGCCGATTCGGGTCCGAAGCTTTCGGGGGTAGATTTCAGGAGATGAGGGATGCTATTGAAGTGTTTTACAACCATTTCGTTCCAGATGGTATACTCGATCGACGATTAGATCAGGCTCGGGCGGCTAGATTCGTAGCCTTGTGATGATCGGACGTTGGCCGGAGAGTTCTTGGAAGGGAAATGAATGATAATAGATTAAATTCCAGGCAGCAATCAGTTCAAGCTCACTATCGCCTCATTCGGCATTTAGTACGCGAGGAAACGAAAACTGAGGCCCATATAACTGTCCACACTGACGAAATCGGAAGCTCAAGGTGGGCTGTCACTTCTTGTCTTTCATTTACCTTGACCAATTTGTGTGACTAGCTACGGATGGAACTTATCCCATTCATTCCATTGCTGATGATCCTTTACAATTGGAAGAGCGATGGAAGACCGTTGATCGAATCCCACAGATCTCGTTTTCACCCATGAATGCCTCTGGCACTTTGCTAGCCATCTAACTCTAGTGAAGGTGCCCAGAATTTTGGTTTACTTTCTTTCAGCGCATCTAGCGTTCGGCATCCAAGTGCCGCTTCACTAGCTTCATACTACTTGCCCTACTTAGATCATTGACACTCAGCGTCGTCCTCACAGAACATGCGTCAGTCGTGGACGTGGCCCAATTTCAGTTTCAAAGTCCGGCGATCTGGGCAGTATCGAACGGTCCCAGAACGCCCGGTAGGAAGTTCCGATATACACCACCTATTCGGCATTGATACTTAGGTATGCCGAAGAGCTTTTGGATGCTCTTGCTACACAATCGAAGACACTAAATTCATTTTACAAGCCGAGGTTCGTGCATCTAGTCTCGGGGTTGAGAATTTGAGAGTTTTTGCGGGCCGAAATTGTAGACGAAAATACGTGGAAGCCATTCACTTATGATGAAAGAGTAACCACCATGAGGCAAGACGTATCCTTCAATTTTCATTCGTCTTCTACTTTCCAATAGTCGATCTTGACGACAATGAGAAGTCTCAGTTTCACAAAAAAGTTGCCCGATAATGTAATTAATGGTTCGGAGCTTGCGGCGATGCAAGCGTCCATGGATGGTGGACCACCAGGCCCAGGCCCCCTTTCGGAAACATGCAGCCTACCCCCTCTGTGACGACGACCCCCTGAGACTGGATTAAATTCACTACCAGAGCGTCAACAGGCTTTATTCCCTGGCAGAAAAATTCTTTCAAGAAATATAGAGCAATAAGATGCCCCTGAGAAAGTATCGACAGCCTCAAGCAACCCCTGGGCGCTGACCATTCGGCCGTATTGCTCTCCATGACACCGTTCTCAGTGACTTAGCAGCATTTATCTCGAAGACATTTAAAAAAAGACTTCCGAATTACTCCAGAGTTGCCTTTCGCTTTCGCTTGCATCACCCAGCTTAGTAGATTCAGATCAGCCAGAGACTGGATAGCACTCAGACGCCAGTCCCAAGTATCTCTCCCCACGTTATCTACCGGACAGTCCGTATTGCTCAGGAGCGATTCATTCGCCTGCCATGATCGAATCATCAGAAAGGTGTGAGCTAAGATCAGCCCCTGGAAAAATCGAGGAGTTTTATGTACAGGCTGATCATGCGAGCCTGTCTGAAGAATATTCCCTCTTAGGTCCAATCCTACCTAAAGTAAAGTAAGGTGCTTCAAGTGATGATGTGTGCCTTAAATCTGGAATGGTCATCGAGAACCAGCAGTTGGGGCCAAATCTACTGCCTGTTAAGAATGATGCTAGCACGCATACCCCGTTCCCTTCTCTCGTTGGCGTCACTCCTGTTGATCCATTTTGAGTCTTGGCTGCGGTCGAACAAGTTGATCGCCATTCAACCCACAATCAGAAGACTCGGGAGCCTGATTTGTTATAAATAATGGACACTCGATGATGGTTCAATCGAGACACTAGAGTGTGATCGAGTCAAACCTGGCGAGAGAATGCCGTCTATTTCACAGCCCACGGCATCGCACAACAACTCCACATGCTGTAGGCTAGGCACCAGAATTAAGGTAAGGCAAAGCTTTCAGGTATCAAAGATTCAATCAAGCAGACGCACATGTGATGAATAAATACAACTTTGGCCTCTCGATGGCAATCTTTCTGCACATGGTTCTCGGCATCACCGTCTCCGCTAAGGTAACTTACCACGACGCCTACTCGGCCCCTTAGTTACAATCCGTCGGAGCCGAGAGCAACAACTGGTTATTTTGCCCAGAAATACTTACATTACTCAGTGAGTAAGGCAGCACTTAGCTATGACTTTAGTCACTATTCATTAGAGGCTATTCATTCAAGTGTGTTTCGCAATGGATCGATCGACAATGATGAGAGCTTCTCTTAGCCGCCCCTACTTACAGAGGATCGCTTGGATTACCCTAGTGAGGGGTTGATAATGAACCTGCTAAGCAGTGAGCACTGAGACTACCAGAGCGCATGCGGCATCGTCTTCAGGGATCAAGACATGGTACAAGAAATGGTGGTATGCGATCCACAAGAATCCTCCCGTACGTGCTCTTGGTTGTCCATCTGCTCGGTGTGTCCTTGTAGTGGGCACAGATCAAGCCGTATGGCTAGTTCCAAGCTAATAAACTAACAACTAGACCTTCTCTCTCATACACCGCATTCTCCTTCGCATTCAAAAGGAGTAATCCAGTTTCTCATTGCACATTTCATTCGATCTATGACCGGCAGTCCATTCCCCCTAGATTAGTCCAAGATGTGCTTCCTTGATGGCGGCGGGTCCTGCCGCTAATTACTCTGCCTCGAGCGCCTCGACTCTTGTACGGATAAAGCAGGGAGGAGCAATTGAAACAATGCGGGCGTTCCTTCAGTCTCCGCGCTGGATTCTTTGGGAAGCTTCTTGGCACTTGCTCCACGCCATGTATCCATTGCCGTGTGGTTGTGGGCCGAGGCTGGCTTGCCGGCCCTGATGAAAGTAGACAAGGTCACAACTCGTAAGGGGTCGGTCAAGCATGCATCCCTTCTGCACGAGAGACAGCCTCACATCTCGGGCCTTTTGGAAAGAGATTAGAACTGGGTCGGTCCGGTTGCTCGCGGGCCCGACCCGGAAATCGTAGGCGCAATCAATATACCACACAAGGCACGTGGGTTCCTATTTCCTAGACACGCAGATGAGAGTGGCTTATTGTAGGTTTAGAAGTTTTCGAGAAGACCTGTTTGCACGATTCTGGGAATGGTAATAGAACCGGCATAAGGTAGGTCTCGAAAAGTTGAGTTTGAGGAGTTCACTCTCAGCCTTTCCCCGGAGATTGGATACCATGCTGGAATTCTCAGCCACGCTCTAGTCAACAACCTTCTCGATGAATTCTTTTCAGATTTCCAATGAATCAGGCAGGTGATGAATTTACAGCGGATGTACGCATCGGGGAACCCGTAGTTCTTGCAACGTTGCGCTAGTACGGATACCACGGACCATGGATCGCAAAAGGTCATGGCCATGTCGTGATGGAAGGCGTCTAGCCCTACCTAAGGTAGGTAAGGTAGTCAAGTGACCATGGGGCTGAAACTAAAAGGGGACATTCTGGCGGCACTTGACGGTGTAACTACGGAGAGAGGTCGTATAAGTAAAAGCTAGAATGTTTGTTGCCTAGAAAGAACCCTACCACGATAACTAAGGTCCCCAGTGTTTCAATCAGGGGCTTGGGGTAATAGTGGGCAGTTGAGGAGATATCTGGGGCGGGCCTAGGTTACGTTGGGTTCGCTTTGACGTGCTGGAGATCATCGGGCCGGGCTGGGAAGTGGAACAACTCTTTGACCAATCTCTTAGTCGGCATCGTAGACATTAGATGTAGCCAAGCCAAGGTCAAATTCTTGGTGCCTGGAGAACGTGCTTAAGGCATTACCAGTTGATGTTTGACGTTTAACGTTTTGGCTGCCCGGGCTTATCAGAACGGGAAGGTGACAAGAATGACACTACCTCGTTGTGGCTTTGTCAAGAGGGTAAAATTGTAACTTCATAGTTAGATCCATCCGTCAACTAGGGAGTTGCTCAGGCAGTCAAATTTCCAGGTTCTTTTGAGACTCAGTTTGAGTGTGAATGAAGGAAGGGAACCGGACTGGAAGTGTCAAAAATGGGCGATCTGGTCTAGGCCAAGGGGCCCAAGGTTCAAGGCCTAAAGGTGCCGCCGGGTCGGGTGAAAAAGTGGTCTTGACTCCTTCCCAAATAGAAGCACCAGTGCCACCCCTGTTCGTACTAAAGGTACTTAGTCCAAATACTTGATGTAAGTACTTACTTTTGCAATGTATTTTGTACCGAGTTTTAGTGCTGAACTCCAACTGGCAGCTGCCAACTTAACCCCACACTCAGGTTGCTCCTTCCCCATGTTCATCACAGGCGCTCCTCGCACTTTCCCCGCGCCATTCCCTTTGACAACATTCTCCTCGGCCCCTTCTCTTCCTCCTCCTCATCCTCAAACTCCTCCTCACGGGCAGATCAACGTCACCCTTCCCGTCCTCTTCTTCAACCCACATATTTCTATTCCAGGCCCGCGCCTCCAAATCTCCGGCTCTCCGCATATCCCTCCCCCCAATGTCTCCCACTCAATTGGGTCTTTCGCCGTGTCGAGGGCCGTGTAAATGCCGACTACAACCACCACCACCACTACAACAGCCACGGGTCGGGCGACCATGTTCCACTCCTTTGACAGCCACCGCAGCCCCGAGGGTTCGGCCGGGAGCTCACCGACAACTTCGCGCAAGGTCAACCGCTCATGTCAGGAATGCACCAGACGCAAGGTCAAGTGCGATGGTGGACATCCTTGTGCGAGTTGTCAGTACTACAAGGTTGCAGATTCATGCGAGTACAGGCAGCGTAGCAGACGACATGCTGTGAGCAGAAGGTATGCAGTGACCCTTGCCTCTCATTAGACCCCCGATGCTTTCTTTCCTGCAGGATCATCAAGGCTGACGTGTACCCCAGTACTCTCGAAAAGACCTCAGAGCAGCTCCGCGCTCAGTCTAGCGTGCTGCAGAAACTCTTCCCTGATGTTGACGTGAACGATCTAGTAGGTAAGAGTCGAGCAGAGTTGCTCTCTTTGTTGCCGCGAGAATCCCTCTTTGCTTTGGGCTCCTCGGTTCCGCAGGCCGACCCTTCGCCAGCTGGTGTCTCAGCAGCCGATGAGGATGACGATGATGACCGCCACGATGATTCGGCGCAAAATTCTGAAAATGGAGATGCTGCAAACGAAAGACGATGGGATGAACCAGCCCAGCAGCCGGCGACCCTTGGCTCTAGCGACGATATCAACGCCGTCAGCCTAGCAACAGACCAGCATCGCCGCTCATATCTCGGCGTCACATCCATGAGTGCCGTTCTCAGGGTGATATTTCGTCTCTGTCCAGCTGCCAAAGAGCACACGGCTCAGAGGGCAAAGGCGTGGAACGATGTCCATTACCAGTCTCAGCTGCTTCCGTCACTGTCTCTTGTCAGCCCCGGCGCGGGTATGAACCCTCTGCGGGAACAGCGCTGTATCGACTTTTACTTTGATCACATCCACCCAGTAACACCGATTCTTAATGAAGATGACTTCAGACGCAACTTTGCGTCAGGAACTCGTCTTGACGGCTCTTGGCTGGCCCTACTCAACATGGTTTACACTCTGGGCTCCATTGCCTCCGGCAGCGACTCTCTCCACGTTCAATACTATAGACAGGCACGCTCTTTCCTCGATCTCGATTCCTTGGGCTCTGGTAACATGGAGAGTCTACAAGCTCTCTGCCTTCTCGGGGGCTACTACTTACACTACCGAAACTCGCCCAACATGGCATATGCTGTTCTCGGTGCAGCTCACCGCGTCGCAATAGCCCTTGGATTGCATCGAGAACCCGCCCGCAGTCGTGCCGAGAACGTCACGGAGCACGACAATTACATCTCACGCGCCGAAACGCGTAGAAGAACCTGGTGGAGTCTTTTCTGCCTCGATACGTGGGCGAGCATGACCCTCGGCCGCCCTACGTGTGGCCGATGGGATAGCAGTACCATGGACACGCTTTTACCCACGCCATTGTTTCCCGATGACCACGTAGCAGCATCGTTACGAGCAAGCTGTCTGTTCTGCCACATCTGTGACAGGATTCAGCATCGTTTTGCGCAACCCGCGCGCTTATCCGCCCGCGAGGCCATGGCTTTCGACCGCGAGCTGGTAGAGTGGCATAACTCTCTTCCCGACTTTCTCAAGAACCCAGCAAATTCTCCACCTCGTCTGACGGAAGCCCGGGAGTTTATGCGGAACCGCTACCTCAACGTCCGCCTCATCCTTACGCGAAGCTTCTTACTCTACCTTGCACACGATCATTCCCTCAGACGCGGCGCCAACGCCATCTCGGCTGTCTCAGGGCCTTCCCCCGAAGAGCTAGCCCTCGTTGAAACCTGCCGCTCCGTCGCCATGGAGGCCATCGATGCCATTACACTTTACTGGACACCTAACCGCATCCACGTCTGGAACTCGGCATGGTACCTTTTCCAAGCATGCATGGTTCCAATACTCTCCATCGCCATTGACGCACATGTGCGTAATTCGGCCCGTAGGCAGCAACATCAACAGCAACAGGAACAATCACAATACCCACCACCACCATCATCCACAGTCCCCTCGCAAGCATCACATCTGGGAATACTACAGATGCCAACAGCAGTGACAATCAACTCCCCCGAGCACAACATTTTGCTACCCTCTTGGTGCGCAAGTCTCACAAAAGCCCTCGAGCTCTTCAACGATATGCGCTCCTGGATGCGCGACTCGGATCGCACTCCTGATATCGTCGGCGCCCTATACGAGGCCGTCACGACCGACCTCGAAGGCTCCGGCGCCGGTTCCGCCATTCGTACGCCCTCGACAGAAAACAGTATAGACATGTCCATGTGGTGCGACGAGCAGCTGGTGGAGATGGACTGGAGTGCATTCCTGGGCGGTGGTGGTGACAGTGGCAGCGGCGGTGTTGACGAGATGCATAACACCAACATGTTTGTATTCACGTGAATTACTCTGGAAGAGGTTTAAAGTGGCTTGTGGGCGCACAAGTCCTGTGGGGTGGATTTTCGTTACGGTATATCACCCATTGTTTGCCAGGTTTAAAAAAAAAAGGGGAGGGTTATTATATCATCTCAGATCTAGGCCTTTAAGCACTTGTTAGTATATAGACATTGTATTCAAGCCATAAGAAGATATTTGTTATAATGGACGATAAGAACCGAACAAAGTGTTGTAAGAATTAGATATGGTATCATATTGTTCTATCAAACAGCCGAGAAGGCAGACGTGATTCGTGACAAAACTCAAAAATACGCCCAACAAGATCTATGTCCCGGCCAGAGGCCCATTCCCTCCGTTTCCTCTCCTTCCGAGATCCCTAGCAAGATATCCCTGGGTATAGCCCTCTGAACTCCTCGTTAACATGTACAAATCGCTCTTGCGCCTTGACCACTCTCTTACACGCTGAAAATCCACCTTCCACAGGCTCACTCACTACCGCCCTGCTTTACCTCGAACTGGGAAACCCTCTTATGCTGCACTCTGCTGAATCTAGCCAACGCCCGCTGCCGCGCCTTGTCTTCCTTTCGAAGACGAACCGCAGCCCGAACGTCGACCTTTTCGTCCTTTTCCTCCTCAATACTCTGGTACATGGTTCCCAGCGCCGAGATCCTCCGTGTGCCCCGGCGCCCGAGAGCCAGATCTGACCGCATGGGAATATCATATAGACCATCGTCCTCGTCCTCGGCATCATTATCGCCCTCATCAAAAGTGGACATTGGTGCTTCGATCCTCGGGTCTAGAGAGAACCTTCTATGTAAACGACCACTGGGGTTACTGAGGGAATACTTGTGACCGAACCGCTCTGGCGACGTGGTATCGGGATCCGGGATGTTGGATAGGCTGTCAAAGAGGCCCGGTAGCTGTAGACCGCCTTCGCCGTACCCTTCGTCGCTGAAGAGGAGCCCTTCTTCGTGGCCGCCGCTGTGTGCTGAATCACGCTTCCGCGTAGTGATGAATGAGTCGGCGTCAATGTCGTCATCGGACGACAGGTAGTCGTCAATATTGAATGCGTCTCCGGGCTTTGCTGGGGTAATCGGCGAGGGCAAGGCACTCTCCAGTGCTGTGCAAAACGACGCATGATCACCCGTACCACTATGCAAGGAGCTGCAGCTGTCGTTGAGAAAGGACGACATAGTAGCTAGATCGACCGTCGTCGTTGTCGTGTGCCGAGAATGAGGTCGTTGGAAGGAGCTGGTGCTCGACATAGTGGGAGTCGCGGACGAAATCGACCAGTGCCGGAGACTACTTGTCCGCATCGGCACGTGTTCGTAGATCTCGTCAAGCTTGCCCTTTCCGAATGGTGCGCCGTTACTCTTGGATCGCAAGTAGGAATCATCTGGGGCCTCAAGCCACGAGTGGCCACTTCTCATCACATCTGTCAAGCAAGTCGTGTTAGCAGAAGATCTTCCGGGAGTAAACAACAGAAGACGGTAGAGAATCGACGGTAAAAACTAACGAGGTGAAGGCGCCGGTGAGGACACATCCGCAGAATCAACAAAGCTCTCAACCTCAACTCGGCCGACCCATCCTCTTTTGCCGGACCCTCCGTCGGGCTTCGCATTCCGCGGCCACTCGGTAGGACGGGAAGATGCTGCAGCACCGCCTATCGCGGAAAGGGTGTGCCGTTTGGATGGCGACTTCTGGGTTGGGGAGGAGAATGTGGGACTGGCTACTGACCCTCCGCGGGATGGCGGCCTCACCGCCTGGTATGATTCGGTGTGGACAAGACCTGACGAAGTCTTTGGCCGTTGCTGGACTGGTAATGAGTAGTTGTGCTTGACCAAATACGTTGGCTTCTGGCTCATTTTTGGCGACAACGACGGGTCAGGATGCCCACCACCCGGGGTAAAGATGCCCAATTCGTTCAGGGGAGCTTCGCCTCCGAGAGTAGACCTCCTCTTGTGCTGTCGAGCGCTCGGGGATCCAGAAGCATCGGCTGTCGATTTTCTTAAACTCAGCGTTCTACCGTTTGTTGTATTTGATGGCGTTGTAGGAATGTAAGCACCTAGCGATTGCCTTCGACGGCCACGAATCGTCTCCGAAACGGACTCCATGATTGGCTCACGGCTAAGGGAGCTTTCAGGATTGAACATATTAGTTCGAAATGGGACCTGGCCGAGGCTCGCCGATGTCAGAGACTTTGTGCGGGCCTCGTTGTCCAGTGAATCGTGGCGTCGAGGGGGCTTAAACGTTTGTTCTTTGTCTCCAAACTGGGCCCTCGCTGGCGCTGCAAACGCGCCGTTGTGTCGATCCCGCGGACTACCACCGTTCGTTGCGTAAAATGCTTGGACTTTGTCGGATTCAAGGTCTACTCCGTTCTCGCCAATGTTGCGGTCAGCAACATCTTCTCCGTAATCCCGAGCGCCTGACGCCTTCACCCGACTCTGAAAACCAGAAGGCTTGATCTCAGATTGCGCATCGAGCAGATCGATGAAGCCTCTGACAGCGGCCGTGCTTGTGCTTTGCATGGAAAGGTGCCGGTTATGGGTGAAAGGAGCAGTTGGTGGGCGAAACGGATCTCCCTCGAACGGTATTGCTGGAGAATTGCTGTTGCGTTTTGGGGCGGGAGATAGTCCTGATAGACCAGACGTCGTCGATGTAAGTGACCCGAGCCGTGGTTTCCTAAAAGACAAAGGCGGACCCCTCGATGAGTCTCTCCCCCAGCGGCCCGGCGGGGACGGTGAAAAGCTGGGAGGTGCGGCGCTGCCCGGGGCAGAACTCGGGCGCTCGAGGCTGGAATCACGGAATCGTAAGACGGGCGGTGCTGGGGCAGAAGCTTCGGAACCCGCTGCAAGGGACAAGTTGGTTTCGCTCATCTTATGATGAGAGCGTTGAAGGTCCTCGAAAACATTGGTTGGTCCATTTCCGGCAACCGGGTAGGTACCTAGGAATTAATGTAAGTTTAGACTATAAAGCTGGGCTGGGTGTTGGATCAATCCTACCTAGAAGCGGGGGAAGAGAAGCAGTCGTAGCATCGTACGCTTGCGCCTTGATACCGTTTGATGACTTGTCAGACGACCTTTTGGACGAGAAGAACCTCAAGAAGCCCATTATCGTAGCTTTTTGCCCTCCATATGGCGGCTACACAAGACAAATAGGGACGCTGCGAACCGACGGCACGCTCGAGATTGGCTTCCGGTGGAAAATGATGTTGAAGGCGAAATTCAAAGGCTGGAAGACAGTTGAGTACCGAGACACCGAGGCCTCATCGCATGTACGATTACGATGTGAGAAGACGATGGAACGAACAGACGACGACAAGAGGAAGGAAAAGGGTACCGATAGAAGGGGGAAGGGGAGTCTAAAAGCCGAGCGGGTGGGCTGGACAGCGTCAGATCCTAGAACCTAGGTGGACTAAAGAAAAAGGAAAGGAGGGACAATGCGACGCGACGAGTCGTGGACGGGTGCTAAGGCTGAAGTGCGTGCATGTACATGACGGAGCGGAGCGAATGAGCAGAAAATAGTCTACGCTAGACCGAGTTTTGGGCCCAGGTCGAAGGCTTCATGCAGTCAAACGATGCGATACCCATGTCCCCGAGCGTGGCTGCTCCGAGTTGCATGGTGTGATGTAGCACAAACCCGCGGAAGAGCCATGGTTTCCGTCAAAGGCAAAGTATCGAGACATTGAGACTTTTTCCTCTGATGCGCAGGACTCTTCAAAGGCCAGATCGCTGGCCCCCCCATGATCCGTCACTTGAGCGGGTGGCTGTTTTCTGCCCAGTTTAGAAGATGAAGTCTGTCCTTAATACACGACGTGAAGAGAGAGAGAGAGAGAGACTACACTTTGGAAAGCGTAGCAAGATGACCAGAATTTCAGGTCACTCTTCGGCAGAGCAGGGGGAGCTACAATCAGAAGCTGATTTCCACATGTCCGAACCATCTGTCTGTCTTGGTATGCAAACAGGCTTCTGGGTGCCTTGAGGAATGGCGCAGGAGTGGCAAAGAAGCTTAGAACAGGCTCGTTGGTGTGGTGTGGTGGTGACAAGACTGGTTGCTCGGACGAAATGGCGCATCAAGGTTTCGAAAACAGGTAAGTAGACGGATAGATGGTCGGATGGGAGGGAATGGGATGGACCGCGGCCCGTGCGAAAGTGACAACAAAGGTGTGAAGAGCACGAAACGGCTTACAAGCCTGTTTCATGGTCTGGTTTTCTGTAGTATCTCAGGACCTCCGGCCGTTGTTATTACTGTCCGGCTCGAGGGCAAGTGAATGAAGGTCTCAGGTTTCCACGCTTCTGGGTGATTTTCTGCAGGGCACTACGATTGCCAAACTGAAAGCCCAATGCAATCCATCCATCAAAACAGCCGAATTGGTCTCGGTCTGTTGGTGCCAAGGTATCCGTAGTCGAGGTGGTGCCTGGGTTTCGAGGTTGATTGCTATCCTGGAGGACTGGAGGAGATTCCAGATCTTGATAGCTGTCGCAAGCGCAAACAAGCATGGATCTGTTCCAAAAGACGACGATACACCTCCACGATGCTGGTCACTCTGCCGATCCAAGAAAGAAGAAAACATGGCCCTGGGTTCAGGGGTCAGACGTCGTAATTAGTGCCACCTCGGAGAAAAAGCAATCGACGAGGGTTGGAAAGAAGCCCATTTGCCAGCTGCTTTTATTGGCAGCACCAGCTGACTGGTCTCAGGACTAGCCATCTTAGTGTGTCCCAGCAACAAAGTCAAAGAATTCCTGTTGGACAGCGCCAGCCGGTAGCGTGTGGCTTTGCTCCGTTGGTCTTGGAAAAACTGGACTTTGTCACAGTGGGCTCGACGTTTGGAGTACCGACCCGAATGGTCGTGGTCAACGGCGTAGACGGATGGATGTTTGTTCTTAGCATTCGTGAGGTGTTAGTCGTCGACCGGCAGTGGTATCAAAGCAGACGTCGTCCCGCCAAACGGCGCGTATCGAACCATGTTGACGACACGTTTCTCCGCTCATCTGTTTGAAGCGTCGTCCACCTGCATCTTGCATTGTGTCCATCTTGCTTGCATTTTCCCATAAGCGTGCATGTGCCTGGCCCTGGATTGATCATGGCTGAGGGTCCCCAGCCCCTGATGTAGATGTAGATGCTCATGTGCGAGACATCTTTTCTGCGCCCCCTGCTGATTGGAGGCGGGCGAAAGCAGATCCCTCGGACCCTCAGGGATTCGCCCCTGGTATTATTTCTCGGATGTGTTGGCCGCGATTCGATGGAACTGAAATGACGCATCCGAAAGTCAATTATCAATCTTGGAGGCTGGCGTGTGTGCCGCGTCGACTTGCTCCAAGCTGGCAAGCCCAACAGATCAATAAGCATAAGGCAAGGCAAGGGAGTACGGCCGAGTCAATCGAGATGTCATGCGTAGGTATGGTTGTTCAGGTCGCCACAATGCTGGAAAAGCATCGAGTCTCCGGCGCTAGCTACGATGGTGCCCAAAGATTGCAGGGTCTGCCACCTCAGTACGGTGTGCGGTGTGAGTTTTGCTGGTCCCAGCTGAATGAACGGCGAACGAGATGGTCCATAATGACTCTATTCTGAGTGGTGAACGAACCGTGCTATAATTTCGCGGCATTGCTTCGTGTGACGGCTGTCGGAGATGTAAGCGATTCCTTTGATGCCGGTAATTGATGGATCAATTGATGTTGACGGGATTTCTGTTGTGTTACGGGAAAGAGTTGGCGAACAATGGGCACCTGTGACCCGTCACTCTTGAATCTGAGTCCGGGAAGTTAGGTACCGCGTCACGCCTGCAACATAACCTGCTTAGTCACCTGTATTGGATTAGGTTAGGTACTTCGTAGATTTTCTGGACGCCTCGCAACTGCTGTTATTTCTTTTCCGTCGCCAATCTTTGCTTCTCCCTTTCGCAAAGGACCATTTCCGCGAATCAACCGGAAACGAGTTTATATGAGCATCATCACGTTAAAGCATCGACGCGTCAACTTGTCAGCTGCGTCACAGAATGTGACAGAAAACAGCCACTCTCAATGTTGCAGCCGGATGCATGATGGCGACGGACACCGCAGTGGGAAACGGCGATCACCGGCAGCAATGCCGCAATCTGCGGCCTGGCTTCACAAACGAACAGAATCCAATCCATCCTTCTTTTCTGTCTTCTATCTCCGGGTGTGTGAGTGTCCCATTGGCGCTTTTCTTACAATGACAGGGCGAACCGGTCACCATAACACGTTAATTTACCAAAGTTGCTCACCGGCGAACGGCAAGCGCCTCTATTCAGGGGGAAGCATCTACCTAGCTCGTATCCGCAGAGTAGTGGATTGTTTGCTATATACGGGCAAGCTCTCAGCGTTTCATACCGCGCGATCCGGCTAGCCTTCTAGCGGCGATCGGCCACCACGTGGAACACGGTGGTTTCTATGGATCGCTTTATCCTAACTCTCCCAGTTCGCTTCCAACATCACCTTCATAGGCCGTTCCATTCCGACTTGCGCTTTCAAGTGAGCGACAGCTTCAAAGATGCAACCAAAATCCGAGGGGTTACCACCATGCTGCAAAGTGGCTCCAGAAGCGTTATACTGGAACCGGTTCAGCTTGCTTTTCTCTACCAACCTCAATCATGGTCTGATTTCTAGACTTACGGCCGCACCCAAACACAGGCGGGGTAGGCCGTTCAGGGGAAAGGATCTTCCACCACCCCTCGCGTTCACAAATGAAGGGTCCAGGAAGAGGCAAGGCCAGCGACACTACCAGGACGCCGTCACGCCGTCTGGTGTGCCCATTCCTTTTGTGGGCGGGATACCCGCAGTCCGGCGCAACTCTCCCAGATTCAAGCACGTCGGCCCCCGGCGCCGCTCGGACGGTGCCCCGTGCTCCCCATTTCGACGTCCGAACGTTGAACACTGCAGCGTCCGAGGTCCGAGCGGGCACGTCAGACTGTGGATGGCGTCGGTGCTGAGATGGTGGTGTTCCCCCGGTCCGTCCGACCTTTCGGGGTTTGAGGAGCCTCACAACCGCAGAAGCCTTGCGCGAAGATGCGAGGAAACAAGCTTCCGGATGAAACACACGTTGTTCGATGGTATTGCTGTTGCAGATATTTTGTACTATAGTCCGAGTTTACTGCCCAACAAGCTGGATGAACTCCTTAAATCCCCTATTTGTAGACGAACACGGTGGGAGCCGCAGGTGGTAGCCAAGAACGGTTCAACTGCTGCAGACAAGTGTCGTGGCGCCGCCTCATCTCTCGCTGCCGGTGTCATCACACGCACTATACCCAATTCTTCAAGGATTACTTCTGAGTCATCAGGGGAAGTACATCTTGAGGCTATCATTGGGTACAGGGCTGCACACCATCAACTACCACTAGTCACTGGTTTGAGGCTTTCCCCAGAGTCTTATCAAGATGGGTTCCACGAGTAAACCAACTCGGAGTGTCAAGACTCAAAGGGGGCCTTCTATCCGTGACTAGCTCGAACACGAGGGGTCCTATGACAACTCGCAGGTTCCGGTTGCCGATCGCAAAGAGCGTACTTCGATTCACTAAGTAAGTACGTGAGATTGACATTTCAGGTAAGCCTAAGCAAGAAGATCCTGCAACGGTTACGGTGATTGGGCTGTTGACTTGATAATCTCAACATAAGTACCGTGACAAACTAAAGAGGGTAGAAATTTTCGTTCCGTATGGGACATGATGGAACTGGCAGAGGCAAGAGACATGTAACTCTACTCTTCTAGCTCACGATTGCCTGTCGGTGATGTCGTGGGCTTGACAGCAAAAAGGAGAAGGGGGGCACCTTCTGCTTAGTTTCTGAGGTATTAGTCAATGAAGGAGCAAGGCAACCCGGGCTTTCCGTGATGTAAATGAAGCCCAGTCCAATGAGAAGGCGCACACACCTTGGGAGACCTCTTTGTGACTACACGAAGCATCCCCGTTCGACACCATCTCCATCTTCATCGTACAATCCCAACTTCTTAGCCCGTGACAATATAATCGCCATCCAAACCGTTACACGTCTCCTCCTCTGAAAATCTCCAACTTCTATTCCCTAATCACATAGTATCCTCGAGAAGCTCTCCAAACAGCCAGTTTGCCTGCCAGCATCTTCCTGCTTGTCCCAATAATCCTCCAGAACAAAATGGCAGACACCAGCCAGTCCCGACAGCCGGCCGACAACAACCAGGGCTAGGTCCCCTTCTTTACCGAGCACGACGGCTCCCCCATCATTGAGGATACCAGAAAGAGCCCTTCGCTCAGCACCAAGTCTTCTCCTTCTCCCTCTTCTGACAAGCCCTCCGCCACGTCCAAAGAGGATGAGGCACAGCCCAAGTACCTTAGCTTGACTCACGATCATCGTCACGCCTTACAGGCACAGGCGCCAGAGACACCTCATGACCACAACTACGGAGAGCAGATGCCGGGAAACTGGCCATCCGCCGGAGTTGAGTCTCCTTCTGCGTCAGCAACAGTAGAAACACAGGCAATACCCACTACGACCGACGACCTCGCCGATTCTCACAGAAAGTCTAAGACGGAATTCAACTCGATCCCTTGCGAGATTCTTCACATGAGCTTAGGGCTTACCAGCGGGCCTGATGCCGGAACTCAGGCTCACAGAAAGTCGTCGACCGAGTTCAAGGAGGTTGTAGCAACGGAAGGCAAGTGGATCTTTCGCCGTATGTCGGTCTTCCTGAGGCTAACACTAACCTTACAAACACCCAGGCGCGGATAATCAATCAAGTATGGAAGAGGCTATCGACCCGCTCGACTTCGATCTCCAGGAGCCAGCCAACACTCCTTCCGAGGGGCGCAGAGACGAAGAGAGAAGAACAACCGGCCAGCTGTGGAGAAAGCCCGAGTCGCAAGATTCAGCGCTGCTTTGGAAGTCAAATAGTCGGTAGAATCATTTGTCGATAGAACTGACTTTGGTGAAGCAGTCCAAGGTGGATACGGTCTTGGAGCTACACCTATGTAACAAGTAGTCCTTCCTTTAGTCATTACCTCAACATAGCAAAGCTGAAGCTCTTCTTATTCGGTCTTCATCTCACTACCCTGGATTGAAGATAGGATGATTTGAACCACGCCTAACCTGAACGCCAAATCACATGCATTTCAATCCCGTCATCCAACCTAGACCTCTCAATCAAGAGACCCAGCCAAAGCAACAGCACTAAACCGCAAATCCGCACCCTCCCTCTCGAGGAACTTGCGCGGGCCCCACGTCAGCGCCTTCTCGCTCAACACATCCTCCCCGGACTCGAGCTGCCCCCGGTTCAGCGGGCCCTTGCGCCGCCCATCGAGCTCCCAGAGCGTGCCATCGTCGCCGCGCACGAAGCAGACGTAGTGCAGGTCCACGTCGTCCGAGGCCTCGGGCGCCTCGGTCGCACCCTGGGACGCGGCTTCGCGGTGCGCCGTGGCGAGGGCGGGCGTCTTCTCGAGGAGTTGGGCGCGGGAGACGGGTTCGAGGGGTTCTGCGGTTTCGATTAGGGTGTTGAGGTCGGACGGTTTCTCTGTTTTGTTGTTTAGATTAATGTTCTATCAGAAGAAAACAGCGTGTGGAAGTGCAGAGAAGGGGCAAAGGAAGAGAAGACGAATACGTACGAATATACTCCCTCGCAGGCCCATTAGCAACAGCGTGCAACAGCCCCATGAGACCGCACGCATTCCTGATCGTCTGGCGGAACCACAGCACGGGCTCCTGTGGGCCTTTACCCTTGTACTCGTCCAGGAGGGCGTCCTCGGCCAGGCGGTGGCTCTCATAGGCGGCGCTGACGGGGAAGACGAGGAGGACGGCGAGGGCGGGGCGCGGGACGAAGGAGAGCATGTCCGGGTCGGTGAGGGAGTAGACGTCGTGGATCTGGAGGGCGGGGGAGAGGCCGAGCTTGTGGAGGAGGGAGGTCATGAGCTCCGGGTTGGCTTCGAGGGGGATGAAGGCCGGGGCTGCGGCGGAGGGGTCGGGGTTTGTGGAGGTCATTGTGGAGGACTTGGGTAGTGTTTTTTGGCCTTTCTTATTGTCTGTCTCGCTTTTGTTGTAAGATTTTGAGTGTTTAGTTGTAACGTGTTGGTGTGGTCTTTGGAAGAAGTTTGACAGTTTCTTTCTTTTGCTTGGTTATGAGGTTATGTAGGATGAAGGGCGCGAGCTAGTTGGAGTTGTCTGGAAGATAGGTAAGGTAGAGCTGCCCTGTCACTTTTGCCCCTCCAAAGGCAACTGGGATACGTGGTGGGGTCGGTGAGGTAACCGGCAGGGGTCGCCTGCGATGAGCCTAGAATGCGGGGTGTTCGGTTTGGAGCTTGGGGTAGAGCGACACCAGCCGAGGACTTTCTTCTATTCAGAGTTTGACCATATGCGAAGTGTACAGTTCCTCTTTGAGATGTGTGAGAGGTATTTCTAAAATCCTATGATGTCTACCTTACATCTGCTTCTGGAGTGTATACTGGCCCTACTCCTTTTGTGATGTCCGTGTTGTAGTGTACAAGGCCCCGACCAAGCCTCCCTCGCGCCTTTCAATGTGTTTTGCCTGCGGCACCAGACATACTATTATACAAGTGAGTGTAGCTACAAGACTACACTATCTTACATCCGGCGAAGCTCCCAGAGCTCCTCGTCAGCCTCAGCCTGATACTGTCGTACTACACGGCAGACTCCTGTTTAGGCTTCCCCTCGCTCTCTTTTAACCCGGTCTCATAGTCTCTCTCATCCACCACCAGGGGTTCCTCGAGCCCGACAGAGCTCTGATCGAAATCGATAGAGTCGTCCTCGGGAGGGGTGCGACCAGCGGGCTCCTCTGCGCTACTTCCGTCTTCCTCTTCTTGAAGTTTGCGTAGCTCCACCTCCAATTCCGCTTTCATCTCCTTGGTTCTCGCCTCCCTGCGTCGCTTCTCGCGGACCTTGGTGTGCACCTCGGGGTCGAAGACGGCGTTGTTCTCGAGGTAGAACTCGATCTTCTCCTCGACGGCGTCCTTGACGTGGAACGCCAGCGCCTGACTCGTGAAGATGTTGGGGAAGCGGTAGCTCACCCACAAGTACAAGGTGATGGCCGCATGCAGAGACTCAATGGCGTGAAGGTAGCGTCTTCCCTGATTGTTGAAGTCGTCGAGCGTGGCGTCGAGCAGCTCCAGCTGGATAGGCTGAATATCGTACAGGGCGCCGTTGCTCCTCGTCGAGATGCACTTGGCAATGGCCTTGAGAAGGTCCATCTGCCCCTGCTCCCGAAGCGAGATTGGGGCGTGAAGAACGGTGATACGGTCCTGAATTGTCATGGGGAACTCCTGGATGGTGTCTGCGATCTTGGCGCTGATTTCAGGAACATAGACCGTGAAACGCTCCGAGACGGGCGCGAGTTCGCGCAGTCGCAAGAGGATAAAGCTGAGAGGCGTATCGGGAGGGAAGTATTCGGCGAACTGCTCGATAATGTGCGATGGGGGGTGGATACCTGCAGCCTCGAGCGGCGCCGTTTCGGTGTTGAACCCCTTTGCAATCGCGGGCAAATCCTCGTCAGCAAGCGTTGTAACGTAGCCGACCTTCTTCTCTTCAACTTGGTTGGCTCTGTCAGTCGTTGCAGTAGCCGCCTGTCGAGCAGTCTTGTATCTTCCTGCTCGGCCACCAATCTGTTTGATTTCTGATGTTGTCAGCGTACGATACTGCGTACCGTCGTGCTTCATTGACGTCTCAAAGATGACGCGTTTAATCTCCAGGTTCAGGCCCATGCCGATGGCATCGCTAGCCACCAAGAAATCGTAGTCATTGTTGGGATCGTTGAATAGAGCCGCCTGCTGCGCTCGAGTTTCAGGTGGCAGTGAACCGTAGACAATAGCACATCGACGGCCGGTCGTCTCCTCAATGGCGTTTTTCAGACCGTGAAGGTTGACACGCGTGAAAGCCACGACGGCATCGCCCTTTTCCAGATTGGAAAGATCGTTTCCGAGACTCTTTTCCATCGTTTGCAACGGACTAAGTCGTTCATACCGGTGGACAATACACTCATCTCCGATACTTGAGCAGATTGACTTGATGAGGTCGACAACTCGTTCTTCGCCACAGAGGTGGACCTCTTTCGCCATGACGCCAAGGAGGGCCTGGGTCCATGCCCACCCTCGTTCATCATGGCCAATCATCTGAATCTCGTCTATAACCGCCACATCGACAATTCGGTTGAGAGGCGTCATCTCGACGGTGCAGCTGATGAAGTAATTGTCAGCGTCTGGTATGCGCTGCTCCTCGCCCGTGACCATGGCACAAGGCTTCCCGTTGGCCTGGAACCGAGAGTAAATTTCGTGAGCCAGGAGACGAAGAGGTCCTCCGTAAATACCGGACTTTGAGTTCATCAGGGCTTGTAGCGCTCGATACGTCTTTCCAGAGTTTGTCGGTCCGACGTGCAGGTGAATAGTGCGCTGCATGGCTCGTGTGGCGGGAAACCACTCCATTGGATAACGCAAATCAGCCAACTTTCTCTGCCGCGCCGTCGAGTGTGTCAGTTTCGATCGCAGCATGAAGCTCTGGAACGAGTATCGCAGCTCTGCCGTCAGGCCCTTGACGTCGCCACGGATGAAGGCGTTTCGTAGGGACCAGAACAACGGGTTTTCCTTGCGTAATGTTGCACCCTTGTTGGCCAAGCCAATCGCTTTTTGTATGGTGTCGCGGAACAGGGCGATCTCGTTATTGAGGCCATACTCGCTTCGAACGCCAAAGTTTCGATACTCGGTGTTGGTCTCTGACCAACGTCCCATGTTGTCAATGACAATGTTGAACTGAGTGAGGATCATGTTCTTGAAGACGTCGTATTTGGATGTTTTGCGGTCGGGAGGTGAGTATTTCCTGGTAGAATGCCTTGCGATTGTCGCCTATCAATTCCAATGATCAGAATGTGTCCTCTAGGTTCAAGAGGGATACAGAAGCTGCCACGTACCTGGTAGGCGGACGGAGAGGACGTTGCGAAGCCATGGCCAGGCGCAAGACGTGTCGCCGCCGCGCAGAGCTTCGTGGCTCGCAAAACTGATCTCATGGTGGGTGATTTCCTGCGCAACACACCATGGCTAACAGCATGCAACAAGCATGCCTGTTTGAGTATGTCAATGGCAAGATTGTCTACGTGCCACCCTCCTTTCGCAGTAGTACACCTGTGCAGTGGGAGAGCATGGTGGTCCGTCACTGACATCCATGAAGGGACTGGGAAATTTTGGGAACCGATAAGAGGTCTGGAATGCTTATCGCCATGACCCCTGATTCGCCCTTGGCAGGCAGACGTGGGTCGCTCCACTCCGGCTTAGCGCCTCCGCCTCCGATTGCACCGTCCTCGTCGTCATCACGCATCCAGATCCCCAGGTCCCCAGGTTCCCACATTGCATTCTGCGACAGCGCCCATCACGCCGACTTCCGCTCCGTCTACCTACCTACCTACGATCGTACGCAACCCGCCGTCGCATCTTGAATATCGCTGCCTATTTGCCTCTGGCGCATTGAAAAGGAATCAAACAAGCATCTCAAGATAGGCTCCTTAGATCCTTTGGACACCCCAATACCTATCATCATGGCTTCTTCATCGACGCCCATCACCCCGTTGCTCTAGTAAGAAGACCACCGCCTCAAACATCCCCTCTGCTGGGGACATAGCTGACTTACCATCATCCTACAGCTCGTGCATAGCACACAATAACACCATCCTCAGCGAATGCACCACATCGGCCGTATCGCAAACCTCCTCCCTCGCCTCCGTCATCCTCCCCAAAATCGAGCACAACACCCCCCAGAAGCTGACCTACACCCACGGCTCGCACCACATCCACTACATCGCTGAGGCCCCCTCCGACCACCCAGACCACCCTTCCGCCGGCGGCCTCACCTTCCTCGTCATCGCCGACGCCTCGCTGGGCCGCCGCATCCCCTTTGGTTTCCTCTTTGAGATCCGCCGCCGCTTCCTCGATCAGTTCCCCGCCGAGACGACCGACTACGCCGAGCTGCCCAACTACGGCGCCGCCAGCTACAATGGCCAGCTCAAGAAGTTCATGGTCGACTACGGCACCACGAGCGACGGGAAAGACGATGCCATCTCCAACGTCCAGCGCGAGATTGACGATGTCCGCGGCATCATGACGCGCAATATCGAGGGCTTGCTCGAGAGGGGCGAGCGCATCGACTTGCTCGTCGACAAGACGGACCGTCTCGGCGGCAGCGCGCGCGAATTCCGTGTCCGCAGCCGCGGTTTGAAGAGGAAGATGTGGTGGAAGAACGTCAAGCTGATGGCGCTCCTCACGCTGGTCGTGGTGCTCATCGTACTCGCGATTGTGATTGCGGTGAAGAACTAAAAGCAAGGAGGACAACTATTTTCGCCTGGTGCTGATTTTGGAGAGTTTGGCTTCGAATTGGCTTCGTGTAGCGGGCACGGAGCTATGTACACATGAACGCGACGTGTTTCGATGGTGTAGAGTGCTGCTAGTCAAATTGAGCAAACGGTTTGGCTTGAAATGGCGAAACGGGAAACGCAACTTTTTTTTTTGGTAAACAAAACGACGGAGGCTTTTAATTTTCGTTATGAAGAAACCCTCGATGGGGTTACACTCAACCACACATTTCCTAAACTGTCACTTGTGGGTTCAGGAACCACATCGAAATACAAGTAAATCGATTAATTCACTTTCACTCATCAATCGTGTAAGTCAGTGCTTGAAACTGGGCACATTGACCCGTCCCTCAAGATTTCATCCAGTGTGTCCTGGTTGTGTGACAATGGCAACTATATAAAGATTGGGGAAATGAACAAGGCCGTTAAGATTCTACCACTTGAACTGAGCAAGCTCGACGGATTCACTGTATATATAACCCATTCGAAGTCGAACATGAACCGAGCAGTGTAGAACAAGAAATGTCTCCATCTGTATTGTGGAAAGAGACGGCATGAGAGTTCATGACCAGATATCCATTGCTCATTCAGACTCATATCTCCTCAAAGCTCTCTACTATGTGCGTTGTCTGAAGGCATACAAAATGACCTAGCGGCACCGGACGCTCTACATCACTCGAGCTTAATTGCACCTTTCCCCTTGTATATCCTCCCTCCATTTGCCTCCTCTGTCTTATCCTGGAATTTCCGTACCATCATCGAACCTCCCGGCCCAGCTATTTCAGACCAGGCATCGATAATTAGTGATCCTCCCTCTCAAGAATCCATCATTTAACATACGAAAGCCGCTGAATTTCAAAGGGTTCAGCTTTGGATCAACCCCCGGTAGTCCTTCCCACTGCTCTTCATTTCCTCACCGCTCTGGCTTTCCAATAATAGCTCAGTCGGGTGATAAATTACCCTACGTAAGTAATGCCCATCGTTGCAACTTGGCACGAGAAGTCAAGCTAAATGAAATTTGACCCAAGAAAATGAAAAGTCTGAAGTGGCATGATGGTGTTCGCCATACATCAGGCTGCGCCTCCAAACTTCAGGTAACTAGCAGCCACTTCCCCAAAACATCTAGCAAAGCCGTCAGCCTCGGCAAAGATTGTTCAAGAACACCAGTCATAAAAATTGATAGTACTGCTCCTCCCCCACGAATCTTCGATAACATTGCTCGTCCAACTGAGACCTGAAAAAGAAGTAAAACTGAACCACACTCACACCTCTCTCATCACAGCTTTGGCGCAGAGTTCCCTTCCGCGGCCAGTCTCCTCCGTCCATCCTGGTAGACGTAGCCGTGCGCCACGGGACTGAGGCCCATGCCAGGTGCCAGGGTCAACGGCGGCCGCCGCAGTTTCTCTGTGAAGAAGACGGGGTGCCGGATTGATGAATTGTGCTGCTGCTGTTGTTGTACCATTGCTGTCTCGGCGGTAGCGACGTGGTGTCGTTCCCAAGCACTCTGTAGCGGCAGGGGATGCCGAGGTTGTGTTGATGCGGCTGTTGCGGTATGATGCGCCATGCCTGGTGCCGCCGTGCTACTGGACATTATAGACGGGCTCGCTCCTCCAATGACTTTGATCGCGTTTAGAATAGGGGGAATGGACTTTCCAAGGACCGCTGGATATTTCAGAATGCGAAACTGATATGGTATATTGAAGGAGCATGTGCTGATTTGTGAGATTTCTGTCGTCATGTCTGTGTTCCTTGCGGGGAAAGATTACACACACCCCGGCACCCCGAGCTCCCAGTCTTGGGGTAATGGCACCCGAGGCCACGGCACTTGGACGGTGAAAGGTGGGGGCGGATCCCCCGGACTTTTGGAGCTCAACGGTGGGAAAGAGTCCGAGTCTCAAGGCTCCTTCTACACAGCTTGTATCCAGAATCACCTCCTTCCTCAACTTGATGGTAAGGTATATACCCCCTCTCAATCCCATTTCTGCCACCAGCATAGCAGCGCCCGTCTAGATCGGCGAGGTCAGGCCAAGCTGTGTGCGAGGTGGTCGGCGTAGATAGAAAAAAAAAAAAAAAAAAAAACTCCTATGAAGTCAGAGTTCGGGTTGACAGAAGGGCGCGCTGTTCGAGTCCGAGCAGAGGCGTGAATTATTAGGTCGGTGTTCCTCCTTCCTTTCCTGTTATTTTTTTTTTAATTCATTGTGAACCCAGTAGTAAGTAGCACTATAGCCAAGTCGCGTTGATATTCCTGGTAAAGGAGTGCGGCATTCGTACAAGTGACCGGATCAGCCACTTGCTTTCTCATTAAGTAGGTAGTCTATATAAGTAGATGGCATTCAAACGCCTCCAAAGCTTTTATGATGTCTCCTTCTTGGACTTCTTTCTACCCTTGGCCTTTTGCGACTCCTTACCCTTCTTGATAGCCTCAACCAAAGACTCAACCTCCTTCACCTTCTCCGCCTCCTTGGCCTCCTTGGCCCTTTCCTCCTCCATCTTCTTCTCCAGCGCTCTGAGAGCAGCCGAGTCCTTTTCCGTCGTCTCAATGAGCTTATCGCTCTCCTCCCACAGCTTCTTAGCCACCTCGTCGTCCTCAATCTCCGTACGCGCAAAGTCCACGATCCGGCACTCCTTGATCAACTTGCCGGCGCCCGCGCGCACGAGACTAGACTCCATGGCTGCGTACAGGATCGCCTGCGCGCCCTGCTCGGGGCTCTTGAGGAAGAGCCACGGCAGCGGGTAGGCGGCGATGTAGGCAAACAGGCCCAGCAGCGAGCCCCGCGAAAGCCAGCGCCGCATTCCCGGCGTGCGGCTGAAGCCCGGGTCGACGAAGAAGACGCGCGCGTTCATGGGCAGCTGGTCGGGCCGCTTGTAGTTGTCAAGGTGCTTCTGGAGGGCCTGACCGAACACCATGAGCGCCAGCTTGCTGCGCTTGTAGGCCGTACCCGGCGACCACGTCTTCTTGTCGAGGGGTTCCTTGAGGGACGGGGAGCCGATGTAGGAAGAGCACGAGGCGAAAATGATGCGCACGTCGCGGTCCCAGGGCTGGGCCTTGATGGCGGGGCTGAGAATGGAGAGGAGGTGGAAGTTGGCGAGGTAGTTGACCATCCAAGTCTCCTCGATGCCCTCGACCGTCTCCTTACGCTTGGCCGACGCGGGGGTGATTGTGGCGGCGGCGAGGATGATCATGTCGAGCCGGCGCGGCGGGGAGTTGTCGATCCATTTTGTCGCAAACTTTCGGATGCTGTGCAGGGACGAGAGGTCGACGTGCTCGGCGTAGATGAGCTCGTTGCCGGTCCGGGCGCGCACGTCGCCAATGTACTCGACCAGGAAAGGGTCCGACACGGGGGTGTGCGTGAGGAGGATGATTTGCGCGCCGCGGCTGCCGAGCTCCAGCACCGTCGTTGCTCCTATGCCCGATGTCCCGCCCGTTATCATGACCACCCTCCCGTGCATGTCTCGCTCGGCCGTGTTGGAAGCGCCCGCGCTCCATAGCTTGATGAAGACGAGGACCGCTAATGCCGCGACGGTCTTGAGTATGAACCACCAATTTTCCGTTACATATGTCGGGAGGCCGGCTTCGGCGATGTAGCCAAAGTAGTCGAGAGGCATTGTGAACGAGTGACTGGGCTAAAGCTGGAAGGGCGGCGTGTCTATTAGCGACTGTCGGGCATGCTGGGACAGCAATGCTTCGAAGGTGTACGGGCGGAGGACTCGGACTTGTTGTAATGTCGTGGACAAGATCGTTGAGAAAGCAGGCCTGTCAGCGTTTGCGTTTGCATTTGTGTTTGCGTGCGTACGAAGTATGCGTTGGGTTTGTCTGGGTGTGACGAAGCCGCCAGCTTGCCTTCTAGAACAGAGTGGAAAGCTGCTGTGCCACCAGGGGATTTCCGAATTGCGATGACAGGGGCGGTCCCACTCTGCCGGCAGCCCAGCGGCGGTGGCTTCCACAATCCAGGGGCACTAATCGCAGAGTTTGCAGGGGATTGAGGCCGCCGCTGGTGGCCTCGCTGACATAATGGAGTTGGTCTCTCCCCCCTGTCAAGCAAGTGGAACTTCTTCATCAACCCTTTCTCCATCACCCTGCCCCTTCATCTCACCATCTCATTGCACTGGCAGACGGCGACACTCGACATAACTCGAATTCTCCTCCACGAGCGCACTTGCAGAGGAACACGTGCTGACAAGTGTGCTGTGCAAGTGGTGCCGAAATGCAGCGACGGGTGGAAGAAGACGAGGAGAATGAAGAGGAAGAGGATGTACCGCTTCAACATCGAACACCCTTTGGCGCGGGAATCAGCCGCAAGCCTATCCAGTTCGTCATGGCATCAGATCCAAGCCTTAGCACTGCCCAGGCGGTCAAGAAAACCAAAAGTGGCACTTCCGTGGGCGACTTTTACCTCAGCCTCGTGCTCGGTGACAAGAAGCAAGCGGAAGCCGAAAAGCCGTCGCCAGCAGCAGGGCAAGTATGCGCCGTATGCGAGTTGCCCGTGGATAAAGACGACGCCGTAGGAGGGGTCGACGATGACAATAACAAAAATCCCACGACAAGTAGACAAAAGCAGCACGAGTCTTCGATTGCTCACCAAGTCTGCCTCACACACTCACACCCCCCATCAGCACTAGATCGGTCGCGCATGGGCTTGACATATCTTTCGTCCCATGGCTGGGACCCTGATTCACGAAAGGGACTCGGTGCCGAAGCGCAAGGCATGCAGTATCCCTTGAAGACTCGACCAAAAGAGGATAGATACGGATTGGGACTCAAGATCCCAAAAGGCATCCAGGGAAAGATTGAAAAGAAGAAGCCGCAGATGCTGGACGCGAAGCAGTGCAGGAAGAAGGCCGATGAAGACAAGAGAAAGGCCGAGAGGTTGCGCGAGATGTTTTACGCCAGCGAGGATATTGACAAATACCTGGGGACCGGTTTATGAGGGAATAGGAGTCATGTGAAGCATTGAGATACCCATAATAGAGGGCGAATGACGAAACTTGAGCCTGTCGAAGTCCATTTTAATTTACAGATATACGGTCTTGAACCTTGGTCAAATTAATTTGCCTTGGACAACTATTACAAGGCTTCAAAATACTGCCAAATTACCGCAGCTCACACTCGTGATGACCAAAAACGAGCATCACAAGGACCAATGGCTTGGCCATGGAGTGGAATAAAGCTGACGAAGAGACGGGTAACAGATTGGCTTTGAAACACACAAGGGATTGTCTGGAGCAAACAACCATAATCCTTGCGACGGGAAGGCCACGAGAATATCTCCCGCCGTGCCGCCGCCGCATCTTCAAAAAGCGCCGCCGTTGTGAGGTGCAAGTGCGAACCTGGAAGGCGGTGACCTCATTCATCGCTCTTTTGGGGGCTGGAAGTGGGGGAATGCCGCTGCACTACCTACCTTACCTTACCTGACTGTGTATGTAGGTATGGCACTAAGGTAGGCTAAGTACCTTCAAGTACCTATCCTAAGGTACTGGGCAGTATCCGTACCAGGATTTATGTTGCATAGCATTTTGGGCGAGGGGTCAGGCCAGTTCCAATGGGAGGACTACGGAGTACTGCGTACGGCCTGCTTGCCCGGGCCCCGCCCCCCCTCCTGGGCCTCAACTTGAAGCGCGGGCGGGAGTCCTGAGGAAAGTAGCGGTGCGGTGCGCAGTGGAACGGGAAATGGAACCAGAACTGGAACTGGGAACGGGGACTGGGACGTGGAACTACCTGCCTCTCCCGTTCTTCTACCTCTGCCTTCCATGCCTTGAACCTGCTGGCCTTTTGACTTCCAGGCGCATCAGGTCATTGCGTTCACCTTATTCCGGTCAACCTCAACGATAGACCGAATACTTCACGTTTTCCACTGCAGACATCCTACGACTACATACCTAGTAACACAGCTCCTTGTGCTGCGCGAACTCGACCAACCTTGCCTCTTCCGATCGTAACTCCTCCAACTCACCTCATCCACCTCACCTATCGCCTACAACCACCACCACCACCATACCACGACAAAGCTGTCTGACCGCATAGGAACGTACCCTGCCAGACCTTGCCTTGCTCCCTTTTCCCCTCCCCCAAGCTCCGGTTTGGGTCTTCGGAGCATTGAAAGTCCCACAACTGCGACCGGTTCTTCTTCCATCTTGAAACCCCGCCAGACCCAAACAACGACGACAACGAAGCCCAAGACAACAACCAATTTCCCAGCTAAACATACATACCTAGTGGCTCTCGAATTCCACCCGACGCCTCTCCAGAACCTGGAGTCCACGATCCACAGAGCTCGACAACGCGCATTCCTCCAGCCTTGTCCGCCTCTCTTTACTCCGCTGCCACGCTATCCGTGTAGCACCTCAATTTACACAGGCGCACCCGCCCATCGTCGTCGCTCGATCACAGTCGCCCTCCGACAACCTTCTACCTCATAGCGACCAACCCCGCTTCCCTCACACGACGCATTGCCAGTTGTCCGCTGCCCACGCGGCAACTTGCCACGATGGGTGTCTCCACGCTCCAGGAGCAGCATGACGGTGAGCAGCCTCACAGCCAGGGAGCCCACGATGCTCTCCCAGTCTCTTCCACTCTCGATACTGACAATTAGGACAGTCATTATCGACACAATCAAGAACATTACACGAGGCGACGTGAGATCTACCCGATACCTGACGGACAGCCTGCGAATCGACGAAGCTAATCAGGGTGATACTCATAGTGGAAAGTCTTAGTTGTTGACGACGATTCCCACAAGATTATAGACAATGTTGTCAAGGAAGATGACATTCTCAACAACAATATCGCCAGTATGTCCCACGACTACGTTTCCTCCTTGTAACGGTACAAGTTCTAATCTCACTCCAGACATCGAGCGAATCGAGCAGAAGCGAGATATGAACCCTGAGATGGACGCCATCTACATTCTGTCCCCGAAAGAGAACATTGTCGAAATCCTCATCAACGACTTTGAGCGCCGCAGATATAAGGAAGCGTACCTGGTGTGGACCGGTGTCTTGGATCCGAGGATCCGTCGCATGATTGATGGCTGCCCACCAGCCAAGCAACGCATCGCGGGGTTCGAAACCCTCTCAATCGACTTCTTCCCTCGCGAGTCGCATTTGATCACATTCAAAGACCCTTGGAGCTTTCCAATCCTATACCACCCCGCGTGCAACAACTTGGTGGCGCGACACATGAAGATTCTAGCACAGAAGGTTCGTAGTAGACGGATGGTAGGCTACACAACTTGCCTTGCTGACGACCAGACCAGATCACCGGCGTGTGCGTTACACTGGGCGAGTACCCCAAAGTCCGATACTACAGACCGAAGAACCCTCTCCATGAAGCCGCCGTACTTGCCTCTCATCTAGCTCGTTTCGTGCAGGAGGAGTTGGACGAATACGCGCAGTGGAACCCAAACTTTCCACCACAGTCGTCGCGGCCTGTGGGAACGCTTATCATCACGGACAGATCAATGGATATCTTGGCGCCTCTGGTCCACGAGTTCACATATCAGGCAATGGCCCACGACCTTCTCCCGATACAAGATGGTGACAAGGTGACGTATCGCATGGTCACAAATGAGGGCACCGCACAAGAAGAAGAGAAGGACGTGGAGCTATCCGACAAGGATCCGGTCTGGGTCGATAATCGACACCGACACATGAAAGATACCATTGATAAACTAATGGGAGACTTCCGAAAGTTCTTGGAGTCTAACCCTAATTTCACCAACGAGGAGCAGGAGACGACGAGCTTGAACGCCATCAGAGACATGCTGGCTGGTTTGCCGCAGTTTCAGGAGATGAAGGAGGCGTACTCGCTTCATTTGAGTCTGGCGCAAGAAGCCATGAACAAATTCCAAGATCACAAGCTGCCAGACATTGCTTCGGTGGAGCAAACTCTTGCTACAGGATTGGACGAGGACTTCAGGAAGCCTAAAAACATATTGGACCAAGTCGTGCGGCTTTTGGACGACGACGCCATCACCCCATCAGACAGACTGCGCCTGATCATTCTCTACGTGCTGTATAGAGACGGAGTTGTGATGGAGGATATCAACCGGCTGCTCGCGCATTCGGGCCTACCGCAAGGGGATGGGGAAATAGTAGTCAACCTCGAGATGTTGGGCGGACACCCAGTGCGTGGTGGCCTCAAAGATGTACGACCTCCTCAACCGCCCCTCTTCCAGAAGAACACCAAAGCAGCAGAGATCAGCGAAGAATATTCGCTCTCTCGCTTCGAGACAGCTATGCAGACGATGCTCGACGAACTCTGTCGAGGCACTCTCGATCAAACCACGTTCCCTTACGTGAAGCCACCAGCTGATCCCAACGAGGATCTCTTGGCCTCACAACAAGGCTCATTGCGTGCCGGTAGGCCGAACTGGGCATCATCTGGCCGACGACCACCTGAAAACCGTCAGCGCTTTATTGTTTTCATGGCTGGTGGCGCAACATATAGTGAGAGCCGTGCTTGCTACGACGTTTCGGCCCGCCAAGGCAAGGACATCTTCCTGGTGACGAGCCACATGCTCACACCTCAACTTTACGTCCGCCAAGTAGGCGATTTGGGCAAGGACAAGCGCACGCTCGACATACCAATGGAGCGACCAACACCCCGCGCTCCGGCCTGGGTTTACGAGAAGCCTGCCCCTCCGCCCAACCCTATGGCGCAACGCCCTGCCCCCGGTATGGCACCGCCGGGTGCACCGTCACCGGCGGGTGGGCCACGCAGAGCACCTGCGCCAGGTGGTCTACCTGGGCGTCCTGCCGCGCCGCCAACAGCTCAGATGAGCAACATGAACCTCAACGCGCCACTCCCGCCCGTGGCAAATGGCGGCGGAGCGTCGCCTGCTCCGTCTGACGGCGGCAAACCGCACAAGCTGGAGAAGGATAAGAAGAAGCGCAACTTTTTGGGTATGAAGAAGAGCCACAAGGACAAGGATAAGCACTGAGTCAAAAGGAGAAAAAGAAAGGGAGAAGCGAACATTATTTACTAATGAGGGGATTTTCGCCCATCTTACGCTCTCAGCTTTACTCAACTCCCCTTTTTCTTGCACATTCTGTTGCCAGCGTGGCGTTCTTTGGTGTTGAATCAGGGGCGGTAGGGTTACCTATCTAGTTGCGACAGTTCCCGTAGATGTGTAAAGGAACACTGCCTCTTGTTGGCTTTCTTCCTTCCTGTCTCTGAGTGGTTTTGCATAAGGATGTGGAGGTGGGAGACGGAGAAGAAGCAGAAGAGTAGCGATGGCGATTGGCTGCCTGGGCTGAGTGGTTTGTAGTTGAAGGGGCATGTATATATGTACTCTGGATCTATCGTGGAACCAAATCACACAAAACTCAACAATGCTTGTTGACAGAGACTTTTTCTTGTATTTGAAAAAAAATTGAAAATTACCAAATGGAGTAATGATTGCCCAAAAGACTGATACTTGTCAAAAAGACAATCGACATAATCGGTCCTTCAAGCAATGGAATCAGTAAAAGCACAAATGGTGTCACTTAATTTCACCATGATTGCAGAGGCACAGCTTTTGGAAGCCAGGAAAACTAACATCCATTTCATTTCATTCGTGTCCACCGCAGTAGACTAAAGGTAACATGAGGGATATCCTATCCCACTCCCCCTTCCTCAGAAACTCGCCACCCTTGTTTTCTGCTCTTTATTGTACCATCGCCTAGAACCATTGTCTTCTGAGAGGACACAGAGCCCTTGCCTTGTGGGCCTGAGCCAAAACAAAGATGTCTGCTTAGTTGTTGGTTCCCTCCGCTCATGAGCATAGGAAACGTATCGCATAAACGTGTAACCTCATTGAGATAGTTGAGGCGGTGCCTCGCCCATGCGAAGCTGATAGACTGGGCTCCTCCCACATTTGAAGAGAAACCTGGTATTCGAGGATAAGTGGTTAGGTGCTAGTCCAGCAAATCCGACAAGCAATATGTCGTTATACCGACATTTACGTTTATAGTGTTTCATAACATGCCCTTTTCAAAGACACATGTCTGAACATTTGGTGATGAGACTTGAACAAGGTAAATGTAGCAGCTGAAACGCTACGGAAGTATAGCCTCTACTGGAGAGGCCGATGATAGTTCCATGATGTGGGTTGTTTACTGTCTCCGGAACGCCTGAGCGGCGCCGGGAGGCATACGTCCGTCAAAGGGGAAGCCATGACCATCGGGTCCACCCGGACCAGGGAAGCCAGGCATTCCGGGAGGAGGGATGAATCCGGGAGGGGGTCCACCGAAGAAGCCCGGGGGAGGAGGCATGTTGCGTGGCGGGGGGCCTGCCATGGCCTCGGGGGGAGGGAAGGCTCCAGGAGGGAAGTTCGGGGGGAACATAGCGGCCATTGGGTGATTGCGGCCAGGACCACCAGCGAGACCAGGAGGCGGAATGATGGATCTCTGTTGAGGGGGCATGGGGGGACCGCCGCCGCCCTGCTGAATCCAGTTGGGGTTCATTTGGTCCAAGCCGGGAGGCGGGGGCGGACGTTGCAAAATCTGCGTGGGTTGCATACGCGCTTCTGGCTCAGGATGGTGGAAACCCTCATCCATGAAGCCAGGCGGGCCTTGACCACGCATCTGGCGCTGAGAACCACGGCCGCCCTGCGGAAGTCCCTGCGGAAGTCCCTGCTGGAAGTCGGGCTCGCGGTCTGGAGCATGCGGGATCTGAGCGGCGCGCTGAGGTTGCGGCATGCGCATGAGGAGTTGCTGTTCCGTTCGTGGGGGCTCGGGCTGGTTCCTCATCAAGTTCATCAAGAATTCGGTGTTGCTCATATTGCGGCCTTGGTTTGATTCCATTCGACCGGATCCCTGGCTTGAAGCCTGGTGACGTTGTCCAACCAGCTCCTGGAGCAGTTGGTCTTGACGAGCAGCAGGCGGCTGCTGCTGGTGAGGCATCGTTGGACGCGGGGCAAGAATATCTGACATGGACATGGATCCCTGCGGCATGCGAGGGCGGGGGTCCTCTCTGCGCTCGCCGCCATACTGTTGGAATGGCTCGGGCGACGCGACGGAGCTGGAAGGAGCATGCTCGCGAGCAGGCGGGGGAGGCTCCTGGAATGGTTGCGAAGCAGGCGGCGTGGCTGATTGAAGATTTGAACGCTGCAGCTTCATGAGCAATGCTTGGAAAGCTTGCTTCTCATTGTCGGGAGCCGGCCCAGATAGATCAGGGCCACCGAAAGGAAGGCCTGCCATGGGCGTTGAAGGCTCCGTCTTCATTCGTTGGGTGGGGTCATCCTGAGGGGCATTGAAGAATGAGGTGAACCGCGAGGACTTGCCACCGCCTGTCTTAGACTTGGAAGGAGTCTCTCTCTTGGGTTCGCTAGGGGAGCTGACGTCCAAGCCAGCAGTAGAAGCGAACTTGAGGAAGAATTGGTCGGGGCCAATCTCCACAGCGGGTGCAGAAGCAACAGCTGGCTGCTCGGCTTTGATTGCAGCCTCGACTGCGGCAGCTGGCGCTTTGTCCTCGGCAGGACCGTTACGGCTCGCCTTCATGCTTTCCATGAATTTCTTGAAGTCCTCTTCCGTGTGGCCTCCTGCCTTTTCTCCGGCAGGTTCGTCGAACCATTCAGGCTCTCGCTCTTGTCTATGTTCGCCGCGCTCCCAGCGACGCTCATAGTTCCTGCCAGTGCTCTTTTCTTCGACTGGCTCCGCCTCCCGGTTTCGGTCTCTCCAGCTCTTGGCCCGGTCAATGCGCTCGCGAGCCGTCAACGGAGGCTTCTCGGGAGTGTTGGCACTGTTGGTATTGTTACTGGCAGTGCTGTTGTCGTTCTTGAACCAGGGCTCCGACTTGCCCCTGCTAAGGCCATTTCGGGGCCGTGGCTCAGCTTCCTCGTGGTCATGCTCCTTGTCGTGATGGTCGAAGGTGCGGTGGGTACGGTCTCTAGGGCCGTCGCGGTCGTCGCGATCACGGGGACGGCGCTCATTGGGAAGCCTATCACCACCACCAGCGCCCATGCGACCTTGGAAGCGCTCGGCGCCCTCGTGCCCGAAGCTCTTGCGCGGCTTCACTGTACTCCATCCCTCCTGATCCTGTGGATCACCGTCGCCGCGACGACGACCAAAGTTTGTGTTTCTCGAATCGCGGAAGCGGTCGCCTTCGGGGGTGTCACCATTGCGATTGCGGAAATTGAAGCGACTGGGCGAGTCAGCGTCCTTGAGGCCCTTGTCGTTGTCAAAAGGTTTGCCATTGCGCAGGGTCGCAGAGGCGAAGGCGGTTCGAGGAGGTCCGAGAATAATGTCTTCGGGGTCTGCAATTGAAGTTTGGGTCAGTTGGGATTGCTCAAGGGGCGAGGGAAATGAGGAGACGGCGAGGTAGAGACATACTGGCGCTGTTTCGCGAGACGTGGCGGTCAACGCCAGGGCGACGATTTGTCTGATCAAGCAAGGGATTATCGTGGCTTCTTCTGTCAGTAGCCGGCTTGGTGACATTGGTCTGGGTTCGATTATTATCGGGAGGTGGTCTGGAAGCAATAGTTAGAAAATGAGGTAGTTGTGTCAAAGGGCTATGGTGACGGCATACCCCATCCATTCTTCAGCGGGCGGTAAAGCAGATGGTTTGATGCATAGTGGTGATTCTCGCAGGTGAATGAGAACCTCTGCTGAATACTGGAGTGCCATAGCAGTAGGATGATGCAAAGCGCATCCGAAAACAAGTGGGAAGGCTATTGATGGTGTGGCGAGGGTGATGTTTGCATGAACAGATGTCGATGATTCGGTCGACAGAGAGAAGGGAGAAGCTGTCGTCGGAGGCAGGTAGGTTGCTTCGCCAGTTGGAGAGGAGATGGATGCGGTGCTGTGATACTAGCAGGTGGTGCGGTGTTTGGCGCCAAAGGCTGAGGTTGTGTTCGTCGATGCCGTTGTTGCGATGGTTCTTTGTACGTCACACAGGGTGAAGAGGGGAGTGGGTTGTGGTGGTTGTGGTGATGTCGAGGAAGGTCAAGTCGAGTCGGTCGGTCGGCGGTCGGTGCCGGTCGTAGTTGATGGTCCAGTCAGAGTGGAAAGTGGTGGGAGATGGGACAGACAGGACGGGAGTGTCAGTACGGAATACGGAGTATCCGTAGGACTGGCTCCGATCGGGCTGCACTACTGCGTCGAGGGCGCTGGCAGTGGTTGGGTAGCTTGATGCAACGAGGCTGGCAATCAGGGACAGGCAAGGCGAAGAGGATATGATGGTTTGGTGTTTTGAGGGTTCAGAGTGATGCAATATCTGATGCGGAGTGAGAGATTATTGTGATGGGCGAATTCCGGCAGCGAACTGTCAGGGCGTGTAAAGGTAAGGTAAGGTAGCTGGATAGGTAGGTGGTACGAATAGAGATGGTGCAGGTGGTCAAAGGAGGTTTTGGCACTTGGGACGAAACCTGGTGGAGGAGGTGCTCGCTCAGGTGCCCAGGTGTCCAGGTCTACCTGCTTCCACTGGCAGCCAAGCACTCCACTCCCCACCTCACCACGCTGCTCACTGTACTCTGAGGTGTACTACGTACCTTAAGGTACCTAAGGTAAGGAGACCAGCGCAGCATCGGGGCAGCTGTGCCGGGTCACCGTACAGTGTGTCCCTCACCCTCCACCTCCACCTCCATTCACCTCCCGTCCGAGTCTTCTGAGAAAGTTCCTGTCGCCTGTCGGGTGTGTGATAAGGTACCTATCGATGCACTCTGAAGAGGGAGGCAGGCACGTCAACTTGTCAGAGTTCCAGGTTCCATTCCATGGAAGGAGCATTGCAGTCAAAAATCAGGTACGTATCCGTGCCTACCCTTGGCGCTTCACCTCTCTTACTTTCCCCTCCTTCCTGCGTGCGGCGTGCGGCGTGCGGCGTGCGGCGTGCCTGCTTTCCTTCCAGGTTCTCCTGGCCCCTGCCATCAGGCAAAGAGGCAAATGCAACCAACCCCTCACCCCTGTACCCGGGCTCACCTTAGGTCAACCTATTTGTTCACCTTAGGTAACTCCCTCCACCGAGCCATACTATTACGGCGTAACAACTCGCTAAGAGTGTGACACCACTGGCCAAGGTGTTGGATATTCACTCGACATCTCTTTATAGTGTCTATAGCAATAGTGACTCGAAGCTCTACTCGACCGACTCACATTTACAAAGGCATGTCTATGTTTCTCTGCTGATTGTTCAAATGGTCTGCCTCCAAAGGCCCATGCTGTGGGATTCTCGACCTTAAAAAAGCCCAGACCAAGAGACTGTCCAAGTTGCGGGTACGTACCTCCTCCCCTCTAAGAGATGGGGAAACAATCGTACACTTCCGCCCCACCATCTCCTTCTCTTAGAGCTTAACCGAGATCTGAAATGCTGCTTACTTTAACACTCAGCGTTACATCCTGCGTCCTGGACTTATGGGCACTTCCCTTCAAATCATCCAGACCACGACCTGCTCTAACTACCGAGTATAGCAATGCTGCCAACCATCGGCATCTTCCATCGCAACTTGCAATGTTGGACACTCGAAAGCCAAGTATGGCTCAGCCTATCAGCGTCTACACAGTTCTTCTCACACGAGGTCGAGTCCTTGAGCCAGCAAAGCGGCAAAAGACACACGGTTTCACGACTGACCGGAACTCATTCCCTCTTCTTTTCGAGCCTAGTCCCAATGTTAAATTCATCCTATTCCATCCGGTTTCAAGCTACTTGTGAGAATTCCATCCTCAACTTGCTCTGCCGTGGCATTAGTGGTTCTTGTGAGACACACATAATCTCGCGAGTTTGCGGCGATTTTTTTTGGTGTTCACTTACAACCACTTCACCGCCTCTTGTGTCCCTCACTGCAGTTCGCCCTTTTGCAACTTCATCCAAGCAAAACCCTCGAAAAGGCAGGAGATTTGTTTTCCCCGTCCGCATGCAACACGTTCTCGCTGTCATTCGCTTATCTTTAGATTAAATCGCCTCACACTAGTCCGAACTTGTCAATCTAGGGGTCTAAGGGTCGGGCCCACCCACGACATTTAAAAGCTTCACCCCTCTGCCGCCTACCTCATGGGACCTTTTGTGTGTTTATTTTTTCCTCTTTGATCTCATATTCAACCCCTCTTGGCTTCACAAGTATACCTCAAAAGACTAAACTACAGCATGGCTATTACTCAAAATCATAATTGCATCAGTAGTATACGCTCATTACAAAGTTGAACATCGACATCCAGTTCACAACTTGCTATTACTTCATAAACTCCTCCGAGGAGCCTTGATTGCTTACAACCACTCACTTTTCTAAGCTCAAAGCGACACAGACGAGTTCTGAAAAGATAACAAGAAGATCACCATAGAGAGCTCAAAGCCACAAAAAGAAACTGACCTCCATCACGACTCTCACACGAAGAACTCAGCTCACGATGAATATGCAACCACCCACGATGAACCATGTCGATAGCGACACGGAAACTCTACTGACGAGTTACCCAGCATCGAGTCTCTCGAGGCCGTCCTCCATCTCGTCCGCTCCCTCGTCCCTGGCAGTGAAGGGCACCTCTGACGACAAGCCCTTCGTCTCAGGCGCCCCCGTCTCCTCCCTCTTTGAGATCCGTGACACGCCCACAGCCGGCCGCGCCGTCTTCGCCACCCGCGACGTCGCCGCCGGCACCTTGCTCTGGCGCTCCGACGACCTCACGCTCTCCGTCCTCCTGCGGGAGTACAGGCGCGAGGTCTGCGGGCAGTGTTTTGCATACGACTACGGCAGAGGCCTGCCCATCCGTGACCAGACTGTCGGTTTCGCCTTTTGCTCCGGTGACTGTCGGGACACGTGGCGGCGCGAGACCGGCGAGGTAGGTGTCCAGGCTTGGACCGAGGTGAGTACGCTGGTCAACAAGAAGAAGAACAATGGGGGCAACAGCAACAGCGGCGGCGGGAAGGCGAGGGACGAGATGGTGGACATCACCAAGCCCAAGCCCGCAGCCGAGGAGATCACACAGGCGTGGCAGGCGACCAAGGGGCAGGCGGAGCTGATCCGCACATTACGGACGGCGGAATCGTCGACAGACGACGGCAAAGGCAACGGCAACGGCGTTCCAATCACAAAGCAACACCGCAAAGCCCTTCAAAAGGCCCTCCAGCAGCCCATCGAGCCAGACGTCATGAACTTTTGCGTCGGCAGCCTCGTGGCGCTGTACAACCACCCCAAGCGATGGGAACACGTCCTCTCCCTCGCCGTGGACTCGACGCCCTACATCAACACGGCCGACCTGCACGCTTTCACCGCCACCTACCTGCAGTTGCTCGCCGTCCTGCCCTTACCCTTACTCTCCCTCGTCACCCCCGAGTCCCTGTTCCTAATCTCCTCGCGCGACAACCACAATGCGTTCGGCATCCGGTCCCTCGAGGACGAAGGGTCCGAGCTGTTTGGCTACGGGTGCTGGCCCGCCGCGAGCTACTGGAACCACTCGTGCGGGCCGAACATCGAGAAGAGGAGGGAGGGGAGGGTGTGGGAGTTTCGGGCGGGGCGGGATATTGGGAGAGGGGAGGAGATGTGTATTACGTACTTGGGAGGGGAGGAGAAGAAGTGGTTGAGGGAGAAGAGGGTTTCGACGTTGAAGAGGAATTGGGGGTTCGAGTGCGGGTGTAAAAGGTGCGAGGAGGAGTTGCAGTGAAGATGACAACAGTAGATTGGGCCACATATTGTCCGCCCCGGAACAATGGAATAGATTCGTTCTGGGATTTCATAGAAGGGCATCCATCTATCAGAGACGAGGTTCAAGAAATAGACAATAGACCTACGCACCAACACCAATTTCGTCTCTTATCTCTACCATACTTGACTAAGGTAGTACAAACGACAAGCTCCATCGAGAGCTTCCACTCATAGGATGTTGGCTTAACATTAGTCTACCTAAGCCAAGTACATCGAGGCTTTAAAGACTAGTGTTATCTTCCTATCATCTTCAGTTAGTAGTGGTCGAACAAAGAGTGGCCTCGTCAATTAAGACATATCTTAAAACTAGTAAACAGCTTAAGCACCACTAGCAATTGAAGACAACCCCATTTTGCTTTCATTACTCCTGGATTCTCACGTCACTTCTTTTCAGAAACTATCTGTTCGTCAGAACATTCTGTCTTGTTGAGAATTAGTGCTAGAAATTACCCGGACGTTGGAATACGCCCCTTTCACCACTTTGTCTGAATTCACCATACGTTCCAACGGCCGGATGTAAAATCATGTCCTCCAGGGAACCACTGTCAACAACCTACTTGTGTTTCCCTGCGTGTCTGGTCAGTATGCTACTTAGTTTGGATCTCTGAGGCTTTTTGACTTGCCTTGTTACAGCCCTGGGCTGTTTATTCTTCGATACATTGCTGATCCCAATTCATGATCTCAGGCCATCCAAGTTCTGGGGTCATTCAAAACCATACCATCAAGTATCACCATATCTCAGCTCGACAGCTTTTTTGAAAAGTGTGTTGTAATATGTACACACATCACACTGATGAGGAGTGTATTTTAAATGTCACTAGCCCGACTCCCATTTTTCTCCCTTTTTCGATTTATACATTACATGGTACTGAACCAGCACCATTCCTTTCTCAGATACTTTTTGAATCTCTCTTCCGTCCGTCTTCAACCCTCCAAACCCAAGGGAACGCCCTGCCGACTCCATTCACCAACCCTCTCCTGATCACAAGTCTCCCAAACCCGCCTCCTCAAAGCGCGGTACAACCGCTTTGTCTCCCTAGTATCCGCATCAACCTTTTCGACACCACTGCCGCCGCTGCCGCCGCCACACCGGGCCTCCTGCACCTCCAACCAGCTCACGATCCCAAATCTCGTCGCCAACGTCGTGCTCCCGCCTTCGATACACGTCGCCCGCCACAAGATCCTCAAGATCCTCGTCCTCAGGTTCGCCCGCATATACGGGTTCCCCGCCAGCGCGAAGATCTTTTCGAACCACTTCTTCTGGTGGTACACGGCCAGGTCCGCCGGCGTCCGCAGGCCGTCCAGCAGGTACGCCAGCAGCCAGCTCACTTCGGTGTAGTACCGATCGTCCTCGGACGGCGCGCCGTGCAGGATGTCGTGCGCGAGGGGCACCTTGTCGTGTTGCCACACGGGGCCGCGCGTGAGGAAGCTGTTCACCTTGGCATAGAGGCAGTGCAGCGGGTTCTTGAGGACCTCGAGGGAGGCGATGGCGAAAGAGACGAGGGGCGAGGCGACCGGGCCGCGGGCCACGAGGCCGCGGGAGGATTCTGCCAGTTCAGAGAGGAGGAGCCAGATTTGGTCCTTTTCTTCGTAGTTGGACTCCTTGAACTTGGCTGCCATCTTCAGGATGTTAGTGAGGGCTTCCTGGCGGATGCTGCCGTGCTCTGACCAGAGCAAACGGATGAGCGCTGCGGCGTAGCCCTCGTCCACGAGATCCTCTACTGATTTGGAGTTCCACTTCAGAAGAGCAGAGTTGTCGTCGTCAAGCTCGTAAGAGACGTCGAGGATAACCTCTAGCGAATGCTTATCCATCTCATCATCATTGGCGTTCGTGTTTTGCCTTTGCAATTGGGAACCAGCATCGTCCGCCACGGTAGCCTCATCCCCAGGCTCGCCATTGAGCAAAGCCTTGTCAGTCTTTGGGACGATCGCCGAGCCGCGGTCTCCCAAGACCTCGGTCATCTTCTTCGCAAACGCACTGATGACGGCCTTGGTCTCCCCCTTGGTCTGCGCGCAACTCAGGAGCACCGTAAGGAACTTAGACAGAAGCTCCAGGTCCTTTTTGTCAGTGGCCTTGTCGGCAACAAAAGACAGCTGCTCGACCATGGTAGCCATGAGCAAGCTCGCAAAGGCCTCATCGCCGCCTTGGGTGGCACTTTCCTGCATCAGGTCCACGTACTTCAGGGGCGAGGCGGCGCATCTTCCAGCGCAGTTATCTAAAAACTCCCAAATGAGGTCCAGATTCCTCGACTTGCCGCTCTTCTTCACCTCCCGCGCGGCGCAGAGAAGAGGGACGAGACCAGTCTTTTGCAACACCAGCTGATGCTGCACGGCAACGGACTCGAGCACCTCCTTCAGCTTTGGTCGTCCCTGGGCAGCCTCGACATAGAACTTGAGCAGCGCGACAAACGGCGACGCGGCGAGACCCTCCGTCTTGGCAAACCACCTCATGCCGGGCGAGTACCCGGCGATGGCGATCAGGTTCTCCAACTCCATGAGAGCAAGCGCCTGGTTCTGCGGCTCGTCCGCGCGGCTGTCGAGACGCGTAAGCGAGTTGACCAGAAACGGCGAAACGTCAAAATTGGCACGCAGCGCGACTTGCGGAATAACCTCGTAATAGAGCAGCAGCAGCCTGCTGGCCGCCTCGCGCTGAAGGACATTCTCCTCCGCCATGGCCTTGTAGCACTTTGTCACCTCCTTCATATCGGGAATCTTTTGGCAAAACTCGTCGATGAGCTTGCGGCTCGCCGTCTCCCAGGTCGACTTTGACGACTCGGCCGCCTCGCGGTGCATCTTCAACGCGACCTGGAGCTTCTGAAGAGCGAGGACGAGGATCCGGACGGCAAAGAAGGAAACCAAGGTGGACTTTGACGAGAGACACCTTACCAGGTCCCGCTGCTTGAGCGGGAGCGGCAGGATGTTGTCGAGGAGGATAGATGTCGGCGGGGGCACGCGGCGGTAGCCCGTCGTGGGACCATAGTGCGGCGGCAGCGGGAGATTGACCGTGTTGAAGAGAAACGCGGCGTATCCGATCCATGTCATGGAGAGTTTCGGCTCAAATGTGAATGATTTGTTGCTGATGAAGTAACTAGCGACCAACTCGGGCGCCGACTGGAAGATGGCGACAATGAGCTCGCTGTGCTTCAGACTCGACCACGGACGCAGCTTTTGGATAAACTCGGAGAGCACAAAGTTTGCAACGGCGATATCGTCCTTGTACTTGTCCATCCATGCTACGCGCTCCAGGGCGTAGTCGTCCAAGCTCTTGACATCCTGCGCCGCCTCATCCTCGAGCTCCTTGGGGTACAAGCCCGTTCCAGAGTACAGCACGCCCGCTCCTGGGGTCGTGCAGGTATAGAGCAAAAACTCGTGAACGGTTTCCCTGACCGAAGGCTGGTCATCTCCCTCGACATCGTGTCTGTACGTGTACAGTCCCGCCAGGCGATCCAGGGTCTTGGTGTTGAACGTCCTAAACTTGACCTCGCGAGGCAGCTTCTCGTCCAGCAGCACGCTCTTCTTCAGCGCAGCCAGCAGCTCGACGATCAAGAACGGCGGGTCGTCCTTGATCAAGAAGGTCAGATGCGAAAACACCTCCTTGAGCATCAGCAGCTCCTTTCTGGCCTCCGACGGCAAGAATTTGAGGCAGCTCAAGAACAGCTTGATAGCATTCGTCCGCACCGAGGGCTTAGACGGGTCCTCCACCACGCCACCCCCCCTCTCGCCGTCCGCACCGAGGTGCCGGATCTCCAAGTTCCGCGCGAAGCTCGCAAACGTGTGGTCCCGCGCCCGGAACACCCTCCTCGCGAGCGTGCCGCCGTCCAGCGTCACGAGCTCGCGCACCAGCCGCAGTGTCGGCGATATGACGTAGCCGCTGCCCTTGGGCGCCGAGAGGCACTTTCCAATGAGCTTCAGCTGGCGCTCCTGTAGCAAGGTGCGGGCGATGTCGAGGGCGTGGGGCAGGAGCTGGAGAGACTGCGAGACGACCTGAAGGAGCAGGGCCAGCACGGCGGGCACCGCGGACATCATGGCCTCGTTGTTGACCTGCGCGCCGTAGGACCAGGTCTCCATCACGTCCGAGAGGTAGACGGCGTCGTCGCCGGTGCTATCGCGCGGCCGGGAGGCCTCGAGGTACTCTCTGAGGAGGGCGAAGCGGGCGTCGTTGTCGCCATGGCCGGAATTAAAGCCGTCGAGGAAGACTTTGAGGGATTGAATACCTGATCAAGTGGTGAATATGTCAGTCTCGTGTCCCAACCGATTGACAAGTGTGTCGATTCAAAGAATGCGCTTACCATGCCGCGCTCGCTTCTGGTCCTGCTCAAAGGTCAAAAGCTGCTGCAGATGCCGCGCAGAAGCAACCTCTTCAAAAGTCGGCGCCTCATGCACGACCTTTTGCCTCTTCCGGGACGCATCTGCGCCCTCAAATCCTCCACGCGACGGACGTTTAGGCATTTTGGGTATCTTGTCTGAAAATTGGGGAGAAGAAAAAACACAATAAAAGAGGGTTGTCCTAAGTGAGCGGACTTGTCCACTGCATCTTTCCCAAGAAATCCTCCATGGGAATACAGCGGTAAATACCATCCAAGAAATAAAACGTTCTGCCGTGTAGACCGCTCTTGTCGGCTTTTCTTTTCAGGTTTAGCGCGGGGATCTGGAGGGGCGGATTCGGGGGTACCTTAGCAGGGGAGACCCGCAATGACATTTCGCCGGCCAGTTGCTGGAAAGTCCAGGTTCCAAATAAACTTCCCCCGCCAGCTTCGAGAAAACCAAACGATTCCATCGCAACCATCTCACCATCGACACAACGAACCTATTCCGTACCGCGGTCCCGCAACACGCCCTCGAATCAATTGCAACACACGCCCCTTATACACACAACATACATCATCACCATGGGTTCCATCGTCATCCCCCATCTCAACAGCGGCTGGCACGTCGATCAAGCCATCCTTTCCGAAGAAGAGCGCCTCGTCGTCGTAAGTTCCTCACAACCAGACACCGGCGCACCCTCTACACACGCATTGAACTGCCTGACTAACAAATCTCCTCTCGCAACAACAGATCCGCTTCGGAAGAGACGCAGACCGCGACTGCATGAAGCAAGACGAAGTCCTCTACCGCATCTCGGACCGCGTCAAGAACTTTGCCTCCATCTACGTCTGCGATATCGACCAGGTGCCTGATTTCAATCAGAGTATGTCGCTCCTACAACACCCCTTCCACCGGCTTGAGAAACAGCACGTCTTTAGCAAATACACATACTCTCTCTAGACTCCTAGATTCTAACATCGTCTTCCTGGCAGTGTACGAACTCTACGACCCCTGCACAATCATGTTCTTTTTCAGGAATAAACACATGATGGTTGATTTCGGAACGGGTAACAACAACAAGGTATGCAAAAGCTTCCTCCTGTCGATGCGCCACCGGAGCAACGAACTAACATGTGCCCCTTTTCTTCTCAATAGCTCAACTGGGTGCTGGAAGACAAACAAGAACTCATAGACATCATCGAGACAGTCTACCGCGGCGCCAAAAAGGGCCGCGGTCTCGTCGTCAGTCCAAAGGGTAGTCATCATTTACCACTCTCTGATTCTTTTTGTCACTCTCGCTAACCCGAATTCCTCTCTCGCGCAGATTACTCCACCAGACACCGATACTAGGTACCTACCTACCAACCAACTCCCTTTACGCACCTCTTCGCATCCGCATTCACATCTAGCGGTCGGCTTCATCTTATGCTTCGGAAGAGATATACATCAGGCTCAGGAAACGAACTAGGGTTGGTCTCACACAATCAAGAAATTTTTTGTCACACCGAACCAGAAGATGCTAATGCTGTGATTCCAAAGAACCTTTTTCTTCTCATAATGTGAATTTCTTATTTCTTTTTTTCATTATTAGGTGAGGTACGTTAGCCACCCCTTCTTCATCTTTACCTCCCTATCTTCTTCTCTCTCTATCCATCTGTCTTCGTGATACGATGATACGTAGGTTCGTTTATATGCGCCTCTCTACCAATGCGCGTGACGAGGAGTATCTGATACGCCGTGCTCTGTGACCCTGCACCATCTCCCCCATTAGGCCAAGTGGACTAGCGCTCTTTATACATGATGTAAATAAATAGACAACTATTTGACTTGATTAATAACCCAATGCGCCTTCTCATCCCCCCTAGAGCATCTCCCCCTGCGGCGGCATCTTTGTCAAAAAGTTGGTCGGCACCTTGGGAACCTGCTGTGCCGCAACCGCCCGCTCGGCTCGGAAAAGCTCCTGCTGTCGGTCGTTTTCGCGTGACCTGCCGCCCGTCAGACGGCGCATCCGAGACCGCGTGCTCTGCGCGAGCGGCTTTATCATGTTCTCTAGCGAAAAGGAACCCTCGCCGCCGTGGCCCGTGTTCGGTCGCTCGTCGTCCGCGTCGGAGAAGACGTCCTCGGGGAACTCGTCGTCCGAGGTGAACTCGCTAATGTGCGGCTGGTACGATGCCGGGGCCGACGGCGACGTGATGGACCGGTAGTGGAGACCGGGCCGCGAGGAGGAGCCCCCTGGCCCTCCTCCTAGTCCTCCTCCTCCCAGGCCGCCGCTGCCCGACGCCGACGCGCTAAAAGCTCCAGGATTCATCGTGTTGGAGCTCGGATCCCTTGCCGTAGCTGGTGGCCTGTCAGTAAACCCATTCTGGAACGTGCTGTTGTTGGAAGCCTGATGCAGGATTGGCAGGATTTGCTCATCATACAACTGCGCTCCGGACTCGAAGCTGTCCGGTGAGAACTCGGTGATGGTCCTAGACGAGCGGCCGTCGCTGGGTGGGCTCGAGCCGAGGTCGTCAAAGAAATCGTCGAGGCTGTCCAGCTTGGTCACGAGGTCGCCGAGGTGTCCGTCTCCGCGGCCTTCGTCAGACATCATCGTCTCGGTCCGGTCGGGCATCTGGAAGTAGCTGTACGGGAAGTCGTCGTTGTGGAACTCGACATCGGGCGTCGGCGTTGCTTCCGTCAGGATTCCTTCCGCAGCCTGGCACATGTAGAATGCGGCGTGGATATTGGCGCGAGTGAGATCAGTCTTCCTGGCAGGAATTGGGATGGCCCACCCAGAAGCCTCTGGAATGCCAAACAGACTGACAGTCCGCTCGTATTCCTTGCGGATTGTCTTGGAGGTAGAGCGAGTCATACTCATCCGCAGGTGCTGCTTGTCCATAGCGCTGCCCGACATTGTCATGATGTTGTCCAAGACCTCTAGTGCCTCCATGCAGAACTCGGTCTGCAATAGACGCAAAAGAGGAGAGATGAGATCGGAGCCGTGGCCAGCTAGTTCGGGCTTTCGCATGTCAATCTCGGGGATGACAATGCTGAGAACATTCATAATCTTCAACTTCACCCACGCCGTGGAGTTCGTGAGGAGTCCCATGAGGAAAATGACCATCTTGAAGTCCAGATTGGGAAGGAAATGATCCTGGAGAGAGGCGAATAGGCGGCTTTGGAACTCTCTGTTGTTGCCCTGGTACTTGAAGCTGACGTATTCCTGGAGCACTTCAGCGACGTTGCCGTATCCGTGGGCCTCGCAAACAGTGCACAGGATCTCGGCGGATTGCAAAACTTGCTCACTAGGCTCATCCTCTTCCATCTCGTGCAAGAAACGGGGGAAGTTGGCCAGAATCGCGAAGAAAAGTCGACTATCGTCACCAATGAGGCCGTCACTGGGCAATTGAACCACCTTGTCCAGAGTGGTGAGCGTGGCCTCCATACAGATGGATGATCTCAACCCCTTGTAGAGCAAAGACTGGAGGCCCTCCCAGACGCCGTCCCATCTCGAAGGCTGGCCGTCGAGCAACAACCTGCGGACATTGGGCGATCTAAAGTCAACCTTTGTCAGGAACTCATTGAGCATCTCTACAGCCTCCAAGTACTCGCGCTCATTGATGGACTCTAAGCAAGCACATGTTGTCCAGAATAACTGAGGAAATGTGAGCAGCTTGTCTGCGTCGAGCTTAAGAATGAGCGTCTTCAGCGTTGTGAGAATCTCCATGGCAAACGTTTGGATCTCAGTGTCTTCGTCTGCAACAGTGTTCGATAAGCGGGCGAGCATATCGCCCAGCATGAACTGGTCGAGTGACGTGAGGATGCAACGGAAAATCTGGAATGAGCGACACGCGAGGTGCCTGACAGGACATGAGGTTGCCCACGTCAGGGACAGCCTGCCCCATTGGTCTTTGATGCCGGGGTAGGTGATTTCAAACGTCTTGACAACCTCGGCCGTCAAGAATTCCATGCTTGGAGGGACCTTGTTATCGTGGTCATCGGCCTTGCCGTTGCTGTCTTCGTAGCCCCAGACGACTGAACGATCATGGCGGCGGATCAGATCAATGAGGTCTTCGATCGACGCTCTAGCCGTAAGCTCCGTCTCGTCATCCAGTTGAGAAATGACAAGCTCATGAATGAGATGGACGAGCATTTCTCTAGCTTGCTCTTGGACAAGAGGGGTGTAGTGGTCCCAGAGCACGGTAACCACCTGAAGTAGCACCGGCACGTTCTCAGGTGTGAGGTGCACAGGTGAAACCATCAGATCAACGAGTAAGATGAGAGAAAGCTGTCCGAGGGAGAAGCCGGCTTGCTTCGTGCCCACGGGGAGCGCCTCGCCCAGGTCTGCACAGTAAGGGAGCAGGCCAATGTCGGGCGGTGGTGGCATGGCGTCCTTCTTTTCGTTCGGAACCATTGCCTTGGGAGTAATCTGCATCAGAAGGAACTCGACAACCTTCATGCCGGGGGTGCTCGTGGTGCTCGAGAGGAAGACCACAATCTGCTTGGCGTACTCGACAAAGTTTTGCTCGCGTCTCTCGAGGCAGAGAGATATTATGAAGTCGAGGATCAGCCGCACGTTTCCGGGATACGGACCGGTGGCGAGAGCTTGCCATAAAGCTTGAACCTCGTTGTGTAGAGCACCGCTCGACTTGATGGTGATCTCTAGTAAATTGGCCAACAGTACGTACGACTGGGCGATAGGGCCACCATTGGGATCGACCCTCAGCTCAATCGACTGGATCCAAGGTAATATAACGGCAACAACATTCCGCTGCGAGGCAGGCTGGAGATCCTTGAAGTATAGGGTGAACTCGGAGAAGATGTGGAACGCCAGCTCGGTATGCTGTTTGGCAAGTCGTTTTGAGATTTCAAACTGTGCAAGCTTGTAGACTGCCTTTGTCTTGTCGGAAATGCTAATGTCGTAGTCCTGAATCTTGGAGGTACGTCCTGGCTGCTGTCTCTCCTCGAGGGACCTCATCAAACGGGCAGACTTTGATCTGATTTCACTTTCGTCGTTGCCGAGAGTGAATAGGCAGAGTCCGAGCAACTTCCAGAACGGGCACGTGTAGTCGAGGTGCTCGAGCAAAACCTTGGTGACGACGGCGAAATAGCTCTCCTGGACCTTGGAAACGTCGGACAGATAGCATCGAGCTATGCAGTGTTCCAGGAGATAGGGCAATTCCTGGTTGTGGATGATCAAGTTCTGCAAGGCTCGGCGGCCGATGACGTTCATCCGGTCGCTTCCCGAATTGAAGATGGCCTCGATCCAAGCCAGCATTCTTCGAATATCGAACTGTAGCGTCGCGCCACTCTCAGTGGTGATGCTCATCGGTCCGCCGCAGAGGGCAGCCATGGCACTGAGAGCTGCGGTACGAAGATTTCGCTTCTCAATCTCCATGGCCGCTGTGACCGTGCCTCGTTCACCGAGTGACTGCTGGTCAATGAGGGACTGCCGCATGGTGTCTTCCCTGACTCGAATTTGAGTCTGATTTGGCGAAAAGCCGCACCAGTCCTCCATCAAAGAAAACGCAGACTTTCGGGACTCAAAAGTCATCCACCGAGAAGGATCCTTGGTTCTGTTGATCCCCTCAAATAGCTCTTCCGTCAGGCCGCAGTAATGCCGCCTAAGTTTCTGAAACTCCCAGTCCATCTGAACTTCACCGTCCATGAGGAAGAGCTTGAGATCCCGGGTATAGGTGACGAGATTGGTGAGGACCCACTCGTCGTTGTAGACGTCTTCGATCTTGAGGAAATGGCAGGTCAGCTTATAAACATGGGTAATCTCAGTCCTCAGAAGATCCATCTTCCGGTTGCGCCTTGGGCTACTGTTGGTACGCTGATGGATGCGGGCGCGAGCTTCATCGTTGCAGCGTGAAACTTGTCCCGCCAGCTCTTCGAGGAGTGTGCGGTAGATGTGGATATTGATAGAGCCCATGGCGAGGACCACAGCATCTCTGACCGATGCCGATGAAACTGACAAGAGGGGTATGAGGTACTTGAAGAGGACTCTGGCTGAGACAATCTTGTCCGCAGAGCCAGGCTTGGACGTCTTTCGGCTATGCTGTGCGGCTTGAGGATTGGCAGCCACGACGCTTCCTGGGTCGGCCAGAGTCGTACAAGCGAATATCAAGTAGAGTTTCCACTGTTCCACGAGGATTTCCGGCTGTGTTGTCGGTGTCCTACCGGCGACGCGGGCACTCCCGGGATCTGATCCGTAGTACAAGCCCCTGGATGGCTCCGACAAAAGCACGATAGCTTTGTACATCTGCAGAATTCGGTTGCAGATCAGGTCCCGACCAATGGTGACTGTAAAGGGGCACTTTTCGTACGCGATACGAATGAGGTTGGGGAAGAGCTTGAACCACAAAGTCGTGTCATACGAGACATCACTGGTACACAACTCCACTAGTGCACCTCGAATGTTACTGTTTTGCATGCCCCTCTGGAGCCTGCTCCTCTCAGCGACGGAGAGGCCTTCGTCCTTAAAGTTCATTACTTGCATCGAATCATTCTCCAAGATGTCAATGACTCTCAGGGTATCCTTGTCTTGGTTCTGGAGCGCCTTGTCGAAATCGTTGATGAGCCGGAGGACGGTAATGGCAAAGTAGCGTACCCTCCGAGACTGCGAGCAGAGGAAGAACAAGCCATGAGCTTCTGCTTGATCAACCTCTGCCCAGATGCCGGAGAGATCAAGTTTTGCGCCACGTTTGTCACTCGCCTCAAGTTGATCAAGAGAAGCATCTCGAGTCTTTCGCCTTATCTCTTCGATCCAGATTTGAAGCAGCTCAACGTATAAACGCAGAGTGCTCTCGATGTGACCTGGCCCGAGCATGCCGCCATCAGACATGGTTGAGTACCGGTCGTCAAAGTTGAAGATGAAGCGAGCGAAGCCCATGGTGACTTGCTGCGCGTGGGCCTGTCGGGCTATGGCCTTGAGCGACTGAGCGGATGAGAAAGCGATATTATACTGTACGTGGGCGGTTCCCGTGCAAAGCAGGTTGATCAAAGAGTTAAAGGGTATATCGACAGAAAGACAACGAGGCAACGCTTGGACGGCAACATGTAAAAGCTCGTAAAACGCCTGTTTGTGATCCGCAGGAGATTGATGGTCATCCCGCCGTGAGAAGTTGAAGGTGTCGGCAATCGGTGTCTTGGGGCCAGGACTGCTAAACTTCTCATCCAATACGGCTTGACCTCCAAAAGTATTGTCGCAAATGATGGTGATCTTGCCGAGAATCTCGCAGAACTTATGATAGTATTCACGAACAACGTCACTAAGGGCACTTGTCCGGACGGGGCGGGAGAGCTGCTCGCCCTCGCCAGGCGTTGCCGAAATAGACCCCGCGGACGCGGTGTGGTGTGGTGAGGCCATTACGGGAGAGACAGGCCCACGTTCAACCGTAGGTGGTGGGGGGAATGAGCTTGGGAAAGGCGGCCGGCCCTCATCGGCCTTCTCTAGGTCAGACATGATGGCAAGGAACGCTCTGATTCCAATGACCATGCGATCCGGATCGAGCTGTTCCACCTTCAAGTCTTTGTTGGATACAAATAATTCCGCATTGATCAAGGGGAAGATGACATGCTTAAAGCAGTATTCGGGCTGCTTGTATCCGATGATTCTGATGATTTGGATCACCGGCTCCGTCACAGCCGAGTCAGAGGCGATGAGACTGCGCTTAGTTGGTGGCAAAACCAACTTCATCACCTCGTCGAGCTTTCTGTTCGTATTAGGTAGGGTATCGTTGGTTCGGTACAGGTATGTCCACAGCAGCCTCGCAATCACCTGGAGGCATAATGGCCGTGTGAAGCGGTCCTTGAGCTTCGGCTGAAGAGGGAGAATCAGCTGGAGCCATTGAGATCCAAATGTGTCGGGAGGCGAAACGCAGAGCAGCGTTGCTGTCAGGGGAAAGGCGAATCCCCAGTGCCGGGGCTTGATGAACATTTGCGCCAGGCGGGGACCGATTGCACCGAGAACCTCGATCCATTTGGGATGCGCGAGGTCTTGGTTTGTTGCTTTGGCGGCTACAGTGAGCAAAAGCGTCTCAAGCACCTGGCAGAAGGCTGTTTTCACTCGCTGGCCGTGCGAGCGATGGAACAGGCGTCCAACGGCCACCATGAAGTCGCACGAGTGTTCCCAGGCCTCCGGATGTGACATGTTGACTTTGAGATGCTTCATCCCGCCTAGGACTAGCTCAATCTTGCCCTCGGCATCGCGACCTGCTGGTGATGTGGGACTTTTGGCAACCAATTCCTGAAGGGATCGTTCTAGGTCTCCAAGGAACCTTTCCGTGACGCCCCTGAAGTTGATCTCGCTCATGACGCCAAGAAGCTGCGAAAAGAGATTCCAATTGGCAAGTTTCAGCGGGCTGACCATGAGCTGCTCTGTGTCGGCAATCTTTAGCTGGCCAAAGATGATGCCCTCCAGCTTCTCCTCCATCTCCAAAGTCAAGAAAGGGAGACTCGTTTGACTAATGACCTCCAGAAGCACACGGCAGAGTATATAGATCGAAACGGTAGAACGACGCTCGGCGTGTGCCACGAATTCTTGTTTAGCGGCCAATGAAGTCTGCGGGCTGGTCAGACCATTGTCCATGGCCCCGGGCAGAGGCTGCAGAGGCTCGGTGTTCCGGCGTTGGAGTGGCCCTGGTGCCGCACCCCTTGATTGCTGCAACTGACTTCGGGCTTCGTTGGCCGCGTCGCTTTTGCTCTTCCTCCACAGCATCATGGAATCTATAAGTGGTTTCGGTCGCGGCCTGGCAATGTGGCCCAAGGCGGTAATGATCTGGTCGAAGGATGGGTCGACCCCCGGGCCGCAGATCTGCTCGACCTGCGGTTCGGGTTCAAAGGGAACTGTGATGCAGTCATTGAGTTTCTCCTCGGCTTGCGCAATAAACTAGAAAACGGGTTATTATCAGATGTTTTTGTTTTTCCACTTTTGCCGCGCGAGATGGAAGCGGTCTTCACAACTTACAGATGTGAAGAGCACATGCAAAGCGTATTCTCCAACAGTCTTTTGCTCATCCCTGTGGTGTTTGGAAGAATGGGAGTGGTGGTGTGCGTGTTCGCGCCTCGTCTTGCTATGCATTCGTTCCACCTTTCTCTGTGTGGCGGAGGCATTGGAAAAGTCGGTAGCTGAAGATGTTCTTTCGGGGACAATGGGCCCAGAGTTGACGGTGGTGCCTGACATGGCGGTACCTGGGCGCAACCCCGGAGGCGCGTCCGGGTCTAGACGGCTAACGGCGTGCATATCGGGACGTTCTGGGGTGAGACCCGCGCCGGCGGCAGCAATTATCTGCGGGCTGAGAGGACTCGAAGACGTGCTGGCGTGACTTCCATTTCTAGAGTGTTGAATGCCGTGAACTATGGAGGTCTGACGATGGTGACCGTATGACGCGCTCTTGGGATCGATGAGTCGTTCGATAACACCGCCGAGGCCTCCTCCTGCTCCTGTCCGAGACTGGGCGTGGGCGTGGGTATGTGTTCGAGGGGAGATGTTGGAGCCGGAGATCGGAGGGAGCGGGTGGGAGGAGAGCTTTTCGTAGGAGGAATCGCGGGAATGGGTGACGGAGCGAGGCAGCGGAGGATGAGGATGGGGTTCGAGGGCGGCGGGTCGCAGGGTTCGGTCCCAATCGGCGTCGTCCTCGTCTTCTTCGTCGAGGGTGGTGACGGATCGTGGAGAGAACTTTAACGGCGGGTCCTGCAAAAGATCGGGCAGCGTCGCCTGGGACGGAGCTAGACGAGACGACGTCTTATGGTTAGTGACAGGCCTTCCCCTCTCTTGTGAAACGGCAGACTGCGCGTAGGGACGCAGACGGGGTGGATGTTTGTATGCGTTGGACGTTTTGAAGGTGCACAGATGTGTGGTCTAGCACACGGAGAGCCCAGTGCAGACCAGAAGGAGAATAGATGCGACGAAGAGAGTACACTTTGGGACAGGAGAGGGACAATTGGGGACCGCGATTAGGTAGGGAGGGCGCAACGCTAAGATCCAAGGGTCGAAGAGCAACGCAGGGCAAAGCCGCACAAGCAACCTAATGCCAACGGCCAGCGGAAGCCAGGAGAGCCGCACCACAGACAGGGTCGACCAGATTCGAGTTGGGCCTGGGCGTGAGCAGAGGCACAGAGGGAAGCCGCGCGAGGCTGGAGGTTTACGGGCCCAATGTCTGTGTGTTGCGTGCGAGCTGGCTTTGTGTGTAGCGGATGGGTAGCGCGCGTGTGGTTTGCGAATAAGGTAAGGTGGTGTTGCCGGTGGACGTAGTAGCGTTGGTGGTGGTGGTGGTGGTGGTGGTGGTGTAGCACGGGACGATGAGCAACCCTTGATGGCCGTCGGAGGAGGGCCCAGGAAGACGAAGACAAGGCGAGAAAAAGGTCAGGCCAGACTAAGGTATTCCGTAACCTTGCCTATTTACCTCATGGCGGGCCAGGGAGAGATAGAGACGGGACGAGACGAGACGAAAAGAGACGAGGGAAGCGCGTTCGTCGTCGGCGAGGATCCGTCACGTCGTACGTAAGGCAATGCGGCGGCGCATGACATGACACAAAAGGCAAAATAGAGGGCCAAGCGAGGGTGAAAAGGCTGGGGGCAGGTGGGATGGAACTCGGGGAGCAATGCAAGCAAGGCTCCAAGCTCGAGATGCTTGGCTTCAGCGTGATGTGGATGAAGACTTGACTTGACGCAGCTATGCGGGGGAATGGGAAGGTAGAGAGAATTGCCAATTGAGAAAAGTTGTAACTCACCCATTGTTGCGTCGGATCGAGTCCCATGATCCGGGTCTTACGGCATTCGAAGGTTTGTGCACCGTCGCTGGTGGCCGCCACAAAGTATCGAAGATGGACGGAATCGGGTGGTGAGTTGGTGGGATGGGTGGATGATGAAGGATGACGGATGAATACTATCAAGAAACGTGGCAGCGGAGGAAAGAAAAGGATCGGATCCAATTCAAGTCGGACTACGGAGTAGAATGGCAGAATAGGACAGACAGCAATTGGATTAGGATTGGATTTGGGGGGGGGGGGGGGTTTACTCCGTATAGGTCGGGTACACGGAGTATTTTGATGATGGCGCTGGCAAGTTCAAACCGGTGGGTAATTAATGATGAAAGAGCATGTCAATCATGATGATTGGGGAAGGCAGGGCCTTTGGGGCCCTTTTGGGGGGATGGTAGGTAATTGGGAAAGGAGGCCGAGCAGCAAGACCAGCCCGTTCCAATCCCAATCCTAATCCCGATTCAAATCCAATATAATAATCTTGTTCAATAAAGCAACCCAAGAAGAGAAAGTCGGACACAGACATGCCCATTCAGTCAATCAATCAAATCAACAGGTACTTCGTACGGATACCTTGGTCAGTAAATGCCAGTTAATACCAACCAAGTGGGAATCGACCCCAATCAAACCCGGTACCAAGCTGCAAGCTTGAAGCACCAACCTCTCCTCTCCCAGCTTCTCTCTTTTTCCAGGACTCCTCCTCATACGAACATGGCATTCTGATCCATTGGTCATTGGATAACACGTTCAACACAGCCCTTTCCTTCTGCTAGGGTCTTGTATGGCTGTCTACTGCACGAGTCCATGGCTGCTTTGGGTTGCTGCCACCGAACCTATAAACCCGCCAGACCAGCCCAGAAAAGAAGCAGAAGAAGCAAAAGAAGAAGAAAAGGGCACCATTGGCCGTTGGAACCACCGAATACCGTACCATTCCTCACCATGCTCCCTGCCTACATAACTAGGGGACCAGGGGTGCGAAAAGAAGCATAAGGCAAGGTATTGCCTGGGTGCCTTGCTCGCCTCAATTACACGCAGCGTCCACACATCCGAACTCCGTAGGTACCGTCCGACTACTTTTCAAGTACGGAGTACTGCGTAAGGTATTGTCGCTTCTCGGAGCCTCTGAGGTCATGATGTTTTCTTTCTTATGCTCGTCAGCCACGGCCACTACCCAATGCAACTTCACCAATCCAACAAGCCATCAATGCCTTGTCTTGCTCCCGCCTGTCTCTCCTCTCTCTCTCTCTCTCTCTCTCTCTCTCTCCAAGTCTCACAGGACCACCAGAAAAGAAAGTCAACAGGGTCTCATGCCGGTCCCATGTCATGCCTTTGCCTTTCCCCTCTTTCCCCTGATCCTGAGCCATCCGCTGCCCAAGGCACCGCGAGCTATGAGATCACATATGGCTTCTCGAGGTCCTCTCCAAATTGAGACCTGCACCTCTCATTCGGCATCTCCCTGCCAGTCCCTGAACCTGAACCTGCAAAGCCCTCGTGGCCCTCTTGTTCGGCTGTAACCTGTACTCCGTAGGTAGGCAGGCCATTGATGATGTCCATGTTCGTCTCTCAGATGCACATCCATATTGCCTCGCTTGATTCGCCCACTGGCGCATCACCGTCTTTGCCGTAGTCCAACATTCGGCGCCAATCACCATCTTCTGTCAGACACTAGCAGAGTGACCCGAGATGTGGCTTCTTTAGCCCGGAAACCTTCCCTCGCAGGCCAAATCGCCAGAGTCCGTCACAAATTTTCTCCATAGCACCGGCCACGCGACAAGGGGGGCATCTATGCAAGGGCCACGCCCAATCAGCATCTTCCACAACCCACTCGACGAGGGGAAGCATTGGTCCACCGTCCAATAGTTGAATGGTCCTAGGCAGACAGGCACGATAGGCTGAAGGGTCCCTAAGACGGGGAGGGCCAAGCCTCGACTCGAGGGCTTAATAACGGACGACCCCCCGTAAACCCCTGGGTGTGCTGGAGCTTGCTGGGAATGGCCCGGGGACGGAAACATTGGCCGAGCTGTGCATCTGTGAGGCGGGCGGCCGCGACGGGAGTGCGGGTAGGCGGGCATTGATTGTCACGGTCCCATCCAGCTGAACACTTTCAACATTGTCATGCCCACGAGGCCAAGCAGCACTGAGAGGTTGGCCCGCACTTTGTAAAACAAGAATCACTCTTGATCAACCCAGAGTTCCGTTCGTGCATCGCAATCTGGTCTCTTGATCTTCAGCTGCTCCTAATTCCCTAGGTAAATGATTGGTCTATCAAGTCAGTGTCAACTTGTAACGCAGCCCACATATGTGCACAGTCTGTCGCCTAGCAAAATACCGCATCATCTTTGAGCGTACAGACTTCCTTGGGGTTTGATCCGGTGATATTCATGCTCGTGCAGACGCAAGAGCGGGTTGCCGTGCGGTCCCCGATGGCATATTCTGACTCCGCTGGCCAACTCAAAGAAACAGGCGATGTGTCACGTCGATGCCGGGCGACCCAAATATCCGTACATAAAATGTCACCGTGGTGTCGTGGACATGTGTCGACGATCAACGGGCGGCAAGTGAAGTTGGTATGGGTGAGACTTGCAGCGCGAGAACCATTTCTCTTCCCAATACTGATGCTCGCAGGCTGCGGCACATGCAGCATGGTTGCCGTTAGTATTGTCCGCTGCACGGGTGGACTGGAAATATCCGAACAATATCAATCCCAGTTCCCGCTTCAAATCAGCCAGCATCCAATGCCGTCGATCGGCGGTTCTAGACTTGATGCTGTCACATCTCGCAACCGCTGCAATGGCGTCTTCTATTCTTCTGCGAGTAGCCAGTGGCGGAGAGATGTCTGTGGTGGGTTGCCCGACTGTTCAACGAAGATGACTGGTACGGAGGACGCTCGTTGCCCCTGTCGGCGCTGACCGCGTGATAGCATCACATTCAAGAGGTTGGTTCCGTAGTCAACGCCAAGCACCCCGGCCATGTAGAAGGTGAGAAAAGAAAACACGGTAATTTTCGACACTCGCGGTGGGGGCAGGCGATTTGAAGGCAGCTTGTCGAGGAATTCAACTCTATCACGCTTGTACGAGAAACGGGCTATGGCGAGGAAATCGACGGTACTGCCAGTCCAACGCCGTTGGCAGAGGCTGACTCCCTTTTAACGAGACAAAGTTGGCACATTGTTCGGTGGGATCTGCACCGCTTGCCATTCTCACGAGTGTCACTCGAACCCTAGGGCCTAGGCTCTAGCCGCAATTCGATGATGTTAATCGCTTGAAGGCCTTATTTCGCTTCTATTTCCATCAGCAAACATGGGCGTGGGGGTGGAACGCCGCTTGCAGACAAAGAAGCGGCCCAGGTAGGATCAGAGTGGGTATCCGCCGGTGGCGGAGAGCCAGGACTGGCGTCAAGGTCCGAGACCGAAGCTGCGGTGAAACCCTCCAAACCGCCCGGAGAGGCCAGCTGTCCCGTAATCTAGGCCCGGTGCCTATGCTGGATCGCCAGCAAAGAGCTCCGGTGATTGTTTCGGATGCTGATCCGGTCTCACTACGGCAGTGACGGCGTGGCTCACCATCCTGGCTAGACGAAAAGGCTGAGGCAGGCAGTGACGATCTCTCTCCTTCATGTTATCGCCGGCCGGCATCATGGAAGCAGCGGACTTTGGGACGGGCCCGGCGCACCGTGATGCCGTCGACTGATGGGCTCCACTCCACGGACAGTGTGCAAACAGGGACGGCCGGGAGAGTTAGGGTGGAGGGTGGTTGAGACGGCGGGCCTATTGAGGCACACAGATTCCGCGTATTCGTGTTCGGTTTTGGATTCTCTACCAGTCCGATATCCCAGTTGACAGTAAAACGCCTCGCCGATGATGATCATCATAAGTACGCGAACACAATGCGTCGACTCCCGAGATGAAGGCTTTGGAGAAAACGTGTTCGAGAAGCATCGAGGTGCGGCCCGCGTGGATCACCGCTGCGCCCTGGCGCCGCTCGGAGTGGTCTGAGATTGTTAGGCCGAGTCGCCGTGTCATTAAGCAAAAGCTTGGGTCGTCGGAGGCTTCGGCCGAAACAAATGTGGCTGTCATTGATGAAGACGTGGCCTGAAATGGACTGCGTCAGTTCCTTGCGACGGAACCCGAGGCACCGGGTAGCCGCGGAATGGACCAGCGGTTAAGGCAATTCATATGTAGCCTGGTGGGAGAGGTCAACGGTGCGTAAGGACTGAGACAGGTGATGCAGAGTACCGTGTCGAGTACACTACAGATGCCAAGGAACCGCATCCTTACTGTATCCGTACGCAGTAGGTAGATAATCAGTTGGGCATCTTCGTGCCAGAACTGACTGCAGTACTCAGGGTAAAGTCGTGGACTGTTGGAGGCTTGTAAGACATGACACAACAACTGCCGTGGTGCCGTGGCGAGGCGGCATGAAGTGTGGGCTGGGCTCGTTATCGGTCTCGCGGGGTTTCCCTGCGCCAGCTTGGGCTTGTGGCAGTGACCAGCAGTGACCATGTGGGCTACCGTAGTCATTCGTGTGCCAACCCAATCGAATAGTGTAGGAGCGGAGAGAGAATGGGACGGGAGAATGGGACTGCTACTGCGGTGTCATCAACGATGAATGATTCAACGAACCACCCGAGTCAGACGCACCGTCCCCTTGTTGGCATGCATAGGGTGGGATGTGCTCCGTATGGAGAGGATAGGATAGTCCACTACCTGGAGTATTAGCGAACTGTTCTGATTCCTGAATTCTTATTATGGACGAAGGAGCGGTCCGTCCACGCCTCATCAGACCATCTTTAAGAGGCTTGTAGAAAACCACGGTCTGTTTAGAGACCATGTACGGCGTTTATGGTTGTAAGAGTGTATGGCCATGCGGTGTGGCTGGCGGCAACAGAGAGTTGCTTGTTCGATTGTGAGCCTCTGCCGGTTTCCAGTTGACGATTGCCGCACAAAGCAACGAAGACTGCCGTGGCCGTCATGGAATAGAAGCAATGAGTGGAAGGTAAACCATAAACTTTCCGCGGTGGGACCTAGGCGTGGAGATATCTCGGCACCAACCCCTCGGGATCCGCTGGTCGAAGCTCCAAATCCGTCTCCTCCATTTTGAGTGGTTTGCTCCAGAAATGACTAAGCATATAGCCGAGAAGACCGTGCGTCTGGTGTGTACGTATCGAATGTTTGGCGGGGAGACGGTACATGGCAGCGGCAAGAACACCACGAAGAAGGTACGGGGTAGATGCTGTGTAGAGAGAGAGAATGGTGGAAGGTGCGGACTAATACAGGCTCAGAAATTGTCCCGTGGTTTCCTCGTTCTCAGTCTTGGGGCGGACTACCAAGAATCACCTACCTTATGGAAAGGGAAGGAAGAAAAGGTTGACAGTCCGCCCCGAAGCGGTGCGGTAGGCACATACAATGGAAGGTACCTAAGGTACGTAGAGGAATTATCTTGTACATGGAGAGGAAAGCACCTATGGAAGGTAAGGTACAGACGGGAAGGAAATTGAGCAACGGCTTTCCGCTGAGCGTGGGACAGAAAATGGAAGGAACCTAAGGTAAGGCCAGCTCGCTCTCGACTCGGAACGGCCCTGCCAAATCCTGGAACGAGAGCTTGCCAAAACCGACCCGACTAGAAGGTTGCTTCCTTCCTTCCAGATTGGCCCGGGCTTCCATGCTTCTCTCCAGGTTTCTGAGGCGCGGAATACATCCAAGCATCCGAGCCTTTCCTTGCCTTCCACGCCCTGCCTTGCCTCATTACGAATATTCGTACATTGCCTCACCTTATTACACAGTTACATAGCTTTTGTTACTTTGTTAGCTTAGCAAGGAAGAAGACCAAGTCAGCCCAGCCCAGCCCAGCGCAGTGTCCACAGACGATTGAATGCAACATGCCCGCTGGTCCCTTATCGCACTTCCGATCCAAAGTTCCGTCCGTTTCCTCGTGTGCTCCATTCCATGCGGCCTGTCCGCCCCGGCCTGCTTGCTTTGCTTGTCCTCATCAACTCCCGTCGAACGAGACGAGACTTCTGCAGCGCACCAACAAACCCCGTCGTCTCTTTTTACTTTCTCCTGACCTTGCCCTCTCCTACCCTTACTCTTCTTACTCTTACTCTTATTCTCACTCCCTCCGTCTGAGCCCTTCTTCTCAAATTCCTCCACCCTCCGCCGTTCCTATTTCTTCCCGCTGACTGTTCATCCCGAATCCGCTTACTGTTCACCATTCTCTCTTTATTCCGTACCGCACCCGGAGACAACTACAACACAACTCTCCCCGGCACTCTCACGCCTCACTTACTCTTCTTCCCGATCTCTCTCACTGTTCAGTGTTCACACGCTCACTCTTGCGTGTGTGCTTCCGCCCGTACCTTTCCCGACTGGGGTCTCGGCGTCCTTTGCACAGACCGGTAAGTCCACATGTTCTCCTTTGCCCGTGGACCCTAAAACCCCCGTCACCCCATCCCAGTGCTTTGGTCTGGCTACCTAGGTGTCAGTCAGCCTTTGGTCCCACGCTGTATCCGTACACTACCAAAACGGTTGCGCTGCAACTGGATAGGACACATAGTGTACCACCTCACTGTACTGTGTGAGGTCAAGTCTGGCCGTCATTGGCGGCGCCGGCACTGCTGGCACTGGTGCGTGTCCGAAACTCGGCATCACACTGTTTCCACTCTCCCCGACCGACGGGCTAAATCCTGGGTCTGACGGTCTGACCAGACTTCCCTTCTGGTTTTACCCACATCCTCCCACTCCTCCTCCACCACCGCAATCCACCATCTCTTCCTCCCGGCCAATTGTCGAATCACCCCCGCTGATCTCATGTGAACACGATTGCAGTATTCCGCTCCGTACCTTACCCTACTTTACCTCACGAGGCTTGGATTTCTCCAACTCCCTTCACCAACCGCCACTTCCCGCGGCTGTTAGATCACCCCCCTAAATAGTCGCCTACTTACGGCTGTCAACTCGGCAATCCCACTCGCATTCCTGAGCCGGTGATTCTTCATCTCCATCGCTCGCTTGCGACTTTTTTTTTTTAACCTCCTTGCAGCAACCCCGCCAAACTTCGGTTCTACAACACAATCGCATCTCGCTGTCGCGCATCAACTCGGAATTGTCAGTGCTTCCGAGCCGCAACCCTTCCGAGCAGTCCAGTTGAGTCCGACGGCCCAACATGGCGGAACTCGATACGCTGGACATCGTCGTCCTGGCCGTCATCCTCTTGGGTACGGCCGCCTATTTCACAAAGGGCAAATACTGGGGAGTAGTCAAGGATCCCTACGCCAACGCCTTCGCCAACGCCAATGGCGCCAAGGCGGGCAAGACAAGAAACATCATCGAGAAGATGGATGAGTCGGGAAAGAACTGCATCGTCTTCTATGGATCCCAGACTGGTACCGCCGAGGACTACGCCTCGAGACTCGCAAAGGAAGGCAAGAGCCGCTTCGGTCTTGAGACCATGGTCGCCGACTTGGAAGACTACGACTACGACAACCTCGATTCCATCCCCAGCGACAAGGTCGTCATGTTTGTTCTCGCCACCTACGGTGAGGGCGAGCCCACCGATAACGCCGTCGATTTCTACGAATTCATCACCGGCGAGGACGTCTCCTTCTCCGAGGGCAACGACCCCGCCTTGAGCAACCTCAACTTTGTCGCCTTCGGTCTCGGTAACAACACCTACGAGCACTACAATTCCATGGTTCGCAACGTCACAAAGGCTCTCGTGAAGCTCGGCGCACACAAGATCGGCGAGGCTGGCGAGGGTGACGATGGCGCCGGTACTATGGAAGAGGACTTCTTGGCCTGGAAGGACCCCATGTGGTCTGCTCTCGCCGAGAAGATGGGTCTGGAGGAGCGTGAGGCTGTCTACGAGCCCACCTTCAGCATTCTCGAGCGCGAGGGCCTCGATGCCTCGTCCGCCGAGGTCTACGTCGGAGAGCCGAACAAGATGCATCTCGAGGGTACCGCCAAGGGTCCCTTCAACGCCCACAACCCCTACATCGCCCCCATTGCCGAGTCCAAGGAGCTCTTCAGCGTCAAGGACAGAAATTGCCTGCACCTCGAAGTCGACATCAGCGGATCCAACTTGTCCTACCAGACCGGTGACCACATTGCCATCTGGCCCACGAACCCCGGTGAAGAGGTTGACCGCTTCCTCGACCTCGTCGGACTTACTGAGCAGAGACACTCGGTCGTCAGCGTCAAGGCCCTCGAGCCTACCGCCAAGGTCCCCTTCCCCACGCCCACCACCTACGATGCTATTGTTCGCTACCACCTCGAGATCTGCGCCCCCGTTTCCCGTCAGTTCATTTCCACCCTCGCCGCCTTCGCTCCCAGCGAAGACATCAAGGCCGAGATGGTCAAGCTCGGTGGCGACAAGGAGCTTTTCCACGAGAAGACCGGTGCTCACTTCTACAACATTGTTCGCTTCTTGGACTCTGTCAGCGGCGGCCAAAAGTGGACCAACATCCCCTTCTCCGCGTGGATTGAAGGCCTCACCAAGCTCCAGCCCCGTTACTACTCCATCTCCTCCTCGTCTCTGGTCCAGCCTAAGAAGATTTCCATCACCGCCGTTGTCGAGAACCAGACCATCCCTGGCCGCGGCGATCCGTTCCGTGGTGTCGCTACGAACTACCTCCTCGCCCTGAAGCAGAAGCAGAACAACGACCCCGAGCCTACCGCCTTTGGACTGACCTACGAGATTACTGGCCCAAGAAACAAGTATGACGGTATCCACGTTCCCGTCCACGTCCGCCACTCCAACTTTAAGCTGCCTTCCGATCCCTCTAAGCCTGTCATCTGCATTGGCCCCGGTACCGGTGCTGCCCCCTTCCGCGGTTTCATTCAAGAGAGAGCCAAGTTGGCTCGCGATGGCGCCGATGTTGGTCAAACGATTCTTTTCTTTGGATGCCGCAAGTCGACTGAGGACTTCTTGTACAAGGACGAGTGGGAGGTAAGCAAGAAACCATGACAGTCCCTGTGCATACTCATGACGTGAGGCTAACAATTGTAACAGCAATACAAGAAGGATCTCGGCGACAAGTTCGAACTCATTACCGCTTTCTCCCGTGAGGGCCCCAAGAAGGTTTACGTTCAGCACCGTCTCAAGGAGCGCTCCAAGGAGATCAACGAGCTTCTCGAGAAGAAGGCCTACTTCTACGTTTGTGGTGACGCCGCCAACATGGCTCGTGAGGTAAACACCGTTCTGGGCCAGATTCTGGCGGAGCAGCGTGGCATCTCCGAGGCCAAGGCTGAGGAGATTGTCAAGAACATGAGAGCAGCCAACCAATACCAGGTACGCCGGATCGCATATTCCTACAGAAGCCCGTGACCGATGCTAACAGATTATCACAGGAGGATGTCTGGTCATAGAGTGAGTCTGCGTTATATGACACGGAGTAAGGAATCTAGACGGAAAGCGGAGAAGGCATCACGCCCTCTTATAGAGGTGCGAAACTTTGTGCGTGCGTGGGATGTGTGTGTGTGTGTGTGTGTGGATGTGCGCACGTCTTCTATATCAGCATAGGGCGGCGTATGTTATGCATATTGGATCGGGATGAACGGAGTAATGTCTCGGGGAAACCTACACCTATCTAAACCCATCCCACCGACCTCTTTGCAGGCAGATCGCGCAGACGGGGTTCTTCCTTTTTAACTATTTTACATTAACGCAACGTTGGGCGGGCGGGCAGGCGGGCATGATGACGAGCGGGCAAGGGGTTTGGCTTGGTTTTTTCAACTTGGCATATAACCTCTCTATTTTTTTGTGTTTATGCCGTCATCCTCCTGTCTCTCGTGCCGCTGGACTGCCAGTTGGCTTTTTCTTTTTTGGAGTTTGCACTGCAGATAATGATTCGTTCAGAGTATAGACAGTTCCTCTTCCAAAGTCCCTACTCACCCGTGATGGACCGGCTGTGATAAATCGAGCTCGAGCATCCAGGTCCACGTATTGAGAAGAGAGAAAAAAGGGCATCGATCATATATGTTTGCCTGGCCACCTAGCTGCTCTCCTGGAAATTACGAATAGGTTCCGACGAGACCGGGCCACTCCCCAACCGAGGCAATCTGATATCTGTGACGAGATGCTGGTGACACGGGTACTCGCAGCAACTTTGCCGTCGCCATGGCGTGATTTGCCTTTCTGGTGGTTGCCACTTTCCCCTTTCCTATTCGAGCGGGATATATATATATATATATATATATATGTATATTATACTCCTCTCGACACAAACTTGGGACCCGTCACTTTTTGGTCAGTAATCAATAATTGAATCGGATAAGCTGAACAGATCGGGAAACACCAAGCCGCCGTCCTCCCGTGCCGCCGTGCGGCAGAGAATTGAGTAATCCTTACCTTGCAATCAGTCAGTATATCGAGCAACAGATTGAATACCCTGTCCTTCCCTGGCCCCCAGTTTCCCTAGACGAACTTGGGCATCCGGCAAAAAAAAAAAAAAAAAAAGCCAAACCCGGAATGAAGGAGGAAAGAGACACTGAGGTGGTGAACCAGGAAAGGGTAGGGACGTGGTCCGATCCCCCTCTCACTCCCACTCCCACCCCGCAAACATTCCAAGATACGGATAGCACTGCCTGCCGAGCGGAGGATCGACTCGGTGACCGGGGTGGGACGATGGCACTAAGCCAGAAACTGCTCTCTGAGTGCGAGCTTCCCTCCCCCTCCCGTCCGTCTCCCCACGGCCTTATTTTACGGATACCGTCAACCACACACGAGGTCGTTGTCAAAGGCCAGGGCGTCGATGACGACCAACACCTGATGCCAATGCTGCTCTCCATGGATGACTTCTCGATCCGAACGGCGGCAGCGGCGTCTCGGGTATCTCACACGATCAGGAAAAACAAAGAATGAGCAAACATTGGGGGCTCGAAGCATCATTCGCCAGCAGAATCTTGAGAAAGAGGGTGTGATATGAACGGCTGAGGCCAGATTCTCTCTCTCCATCTCCTCACAAAGAAACGTGATATTGCATCTCCTATCAATATTCTCTGATCCTAGCATCTTGCAGTGTTTGTGCGACCAGATCTCATCATCGTTTTGCCGGTTCTTAGAGGTCCGGCAGAAGCCGCGATTTTGTCTTGGTGGTGGAGGAAAGAATCGAGACATGACAAGCCGGCATGACCTGCATGACGGCCGAAGCAAGGCGCAAAAAAAGGCACTTTCAAATCGGCGTGAGTGACTGACTGGCCTGCGCTCCTCCAGATCATCGCCCATGTCTGAGCCCAATTTGCCGTCTTTCCACGAAGTGAGTGCCAGTCGCCAATGGGTCTCATAGTCTGGGCTGAAACGGGCACCAAGGGAGTCTACTTTAATGAAGCTGCGCAGTCGAAATCGTTTGATTCGTGAGGGCCGAAAGGCTGGTGCGAAATGGGAACGACTTTCGAGAATCAAAGACGCCCTGTAACGCCTTGCTTGCTGCAGGCTGCAGCAACAAGCCGATGTTTGCCTTTTGGTCCTGGTCTGCCGCTGCAAGATCCGATCTCCGCCCCAGCCAACCTGCAACCTTTGCCCTTGACAGCCCGGACTTTGCTTACCGCCACTTTGGACGACGGACATCCCAAAGGATCCAGTCACATCGGCTATTCTTTTGCAGAAAAGATGGCTGCTCGACCCTCGACTCCAGAGTCCAGACACCGCTCGACAGTCACAAGAGCAGGCAGGCACTTCGTTCTGAACCTTACATTACCCGCCCGGGCCTGTGCCTGACTTGCTGAAGCGGTTGCTCTATGCAAGTCCGAAAGTTTGGACCAGCCGACGCGGGTGAAATTGTCAGGAGAGCCGGGATGAGGAGCAGGTCGGCGGAAATGTGGAGGCTTTCATCACCACAGCTTCAGCCTCAACTCTTTTGCGACCTCACAGAAAGAGTGTTCCTCGCCATGGGTATGAACCACCAAGAGGCCACAAAAAGAAACCAGAGGAGGGTCCCTTGCAAATCTCAGAGTCGAGTTCGTCTCGTCATGTGCGTGAAAAAGCGGCACGGTCTTATCCCACCCACCCCACGACTTTGCTTTTTCCTCGTCGGCACTAGCAGGGAACGAGCATGTTAGTCCTCGGTTCTGGGCCAAACACATATCGCCTTCTGGATGTGATTTCCATAGGTAGTCTTCTTCCTCCTTCTGTGGGTGTTCACCGTTGGTTGTTGATGCCAGCACCAAGGCCTCGTGGCTCGACCGGGTTGTGATCTCTCGGAATGCCGTCAACGGGCAACGGCAGCTGGCCTCCCTAGCTAGTCGTTCGTCAGCACTGTTCTCAAGAACACAAAGAAAGACACACCCGGAGAGAAGATGGGAAATTCGCACAACCTCGGAGATGGCAACGACAGTATGCCCTGCGTATCGAAATTGGTCTCAGGTACCCGCCACGCCACGTCGGGTTACTTAACACTGCTGCCCACGCCAACACTCCAGATCACGCCAGCCACAGACTATCGTGAGATGCAGGTCGCACACTTTCTAATCCGAACCCGGCTAGGTTCTGTTTCGTCTCCAAGTGAGTGATTCTCAACAAAAAAAAAAAGGAAAGCCTGGTCCCGCTTCGCTGGCTGTGGACGAACCGCCGTCTTCCGTCCCCCAAACTGCAGATATCCTCTGCTTAGAATCCAACACCTTGTTTGACAAGTTGGCTCGAATGCTTCGTCTCAGACGTGCTCTGAATCCTTGATCCTGGGACACCGAGACCTCCAGAAGTCGGCTGGCCAGTCAACGCTCAGAATACACCTCCGACGTGGTGGGTGGTGGGCATCGGGATGTCTGCCAAAGTGAGTGCTGAGTGCGTCGCGGTTGCTGGCAGCCATTGGCCCCCATCGAACACACACCTACATGATTAGGATCGATCTCAGACTCAGGCACATCAGGTCACCCGCTAGGCCTCAGACTGGCCGCTTCAGAAAGAGAGACATCAGGCAGCCCGACTTTTTTCTAAACCCTCGGCGGGACGGCCTCTCCTTCTCGACGCTAACCCTGTCTCAGAGATCAGTGGGAAGAAAAGAAACAAGTTGAGTGGATCAGCACTCTATGACAACCACGCTTGGCTGCAGGGCAAGGATAGCGGACTGCACAGAAACCGAAAGAGCAGCTTCCATAAAGACGAGCAGAGATCCCCTCTCAGCCGCCGGAGAATCGCCCCTATTTTCTTTCGAAATGGCAATCAGATAGATATTCTCCTCTTATCCGACGACCTTTTTTCGTGGTTGAATCGTTACCCTGGTATTCTTAGGACAAACGGATGGTGCATGACGGTTGCATTTTGATATCGGAGTTTCCTTGTCGGTTTGGGTACTTGCAGCTTCATCTTTGGAGGCATTCGTTGAGGAACCGGTTCAGCGCAGTCACTTCGTTGTGTATTCTCCAGTAGACATCGATATCGTCGGCCAGTGGCAGCTTGAAGGCGTTGGTTCTGGACTATACAAAGGACAGTTTGGGCTGGAGTTCTGGATACACGGTTTGGTCAGCCCCATAAACTTGCACTGCTGAGAAATACTAATACAACTTGCAGAATCTCTCAAATATTGACGGCATCCTTGGTGACAGATTTCTCAACGGTATTAGCACCTCTGGTTGATCGATACCAGGCGCCGCGAACCAGGCAGCTGAAGGAAAGCTATTGGCAGATCCAAAAAGGGGGCCAACTCGCTATCTTCGCTCGCAGCAATTCATCCAGCAGCTACCCAGTACTGTCTTCTTGCAGAAGACAGGGTCAAACGCATCTCGCAGAGCAGGAGCATCACTCACGATTGTGCGAGGCTTTCGATTGACGAAGGAAGAGAAAGCTGACATCATCTGTCGGTCTTCATCACGGCTTGCTCGAGGCAATTGTTCCTCTGGAGATCATCGTCGACTGTTTCCCTCTGCTGTGTAATTTCCCTCCTCAATTCAAGGAAGAACATCGTCAGATCAACAATTTCATCAACAATTTCTTGGAAGTCTTTACATCCAGAGCAGAAGGAAGAAGCAGTAAGAAGTACCTTAGAAGGAAAGGAAGCTTATCCCCACGACCGGACATCTTTCCAGTCACACTTCCAGGTACGTCCCCTTTCTTCCTACCTAGGGCACCTGAACCCCGTCAACCCTTATCGACAAGATGTTCCAAGCTGGAAGGAAGGAATGAGTTCTACCTCTATGCTACAGGGAAGTTGCTAACATTGGGAAAGTAGGACGGCACATCTTCTGGTACTGGCAGCTAATACCCACCGGGCCTTTCCCCCCGGTCCGAACTGACGGGGTTACCTCTTGGCCCCCCGGGTGCCCTCACCTTCTCTGATTACATCGTCACTGGTCTTGTTCTTCCTCTGAAGCACATCATCTCTTTCCCACAACCAGACGCCTTTTCAAACTCTCCTTCCAGCCTTTAACAGATCCAACAAGCCTAGGCTGCAGAGGAAGGCAAAGAAAAGCAAAGCATCCTTAGGTCCGTCTCGTCATCTGCTCGTCCTTTATCTTCTGCCAATGCCCCAAATCCGCTTTCGTTTCCTCCATCTTCTCTCTTTTCTCTTGACCACAGCATCACCACACTTCTTCAACCCACCACACAGTCTCTTTGACTCCGACTGCTCCCGATAGCTTGCTCCATCTTTTTACTGATCACTCGCTTCTTCACAGAGCCTTTGGTAACAACATTTCCCATTGTTGACGTTGTTCGAGTCTAAGTCTGGTTCCAAGCCTCTGTTCATATTCAGACGACAAAGGTAAGTTTGGGCTTTACCGCCACACTCCATGAATTCTACCCCATGTCCTGCTTGTCTTTGACAGCATCATATTCTTCCCTCTCCAATAGTGTCACCTCATTGCGGTGTGACCGTTTGATTGCAAGCGCCAAATTTGGTGGAGGTCATTCCGGTCTTGCAGATTTCCTCACCATTTACTCCTGTTTTGCCAGTCTGTCCACATTCAGGAAGATTTCCCACCACTATTCATCACAAATCGTTATCTACGTAAACTTCATTCGCTGACCATAACACAGTCCCAATTCGCGGCAATACCGATCCAACTCTTCTTTTCAACCCTTGGAACCCACTGACATCGTTCCTGTAAGTACGATATCGCGTCCTCCCAAAACGCGGACTTCGCGTCGACTTCCCAGCATGGCACTCGCCCCAGTGCCTTGCGGCTGCTTCTTGACACAGACGAAAGTTCTTGACACCCTTCTGACTGATTAATGCTCAAGACTTCGGACTTGACTATGTCTTATCAGACCCACACCATGGATCCCAAGCACTCCGTCGCCTATGCTGGACCCGGCAATCACGCCAGCCAGTTCCCTGAGAACCAGATGCCCAACATGATGGGCAGCGTTGACGCCTTGAACGGTGCTATCGGTCAGTTTCAGAACATGACCTTGGGCAACGGCATGTCCCACAATGTTGGCGGTATGGGACAGATGGCTACCGGCCATCCGTACATGATTCCCCAGGACTACATTCTGGCTCCTCATCTGCCTTCTGCTCTGGGTATGGACCACCTCTCTCAGGGTTCGTACGGACCGAGTGGCTACTTGGCTGCGCCTGGACAGTTCAGTCCCTACGTCCCCTACCCCATGATTCCCTTCACCCCCGGTCGCGCTGTGAGTGGCAACTCGGCTCTCCAGGACCGCACCAACCGCGGTCACAACGACGTGCCAGGTCTTGAGAATCGTCGTCACAGTGGTGGTTCTTACACGACCACCGAATCTGCTCCTACGACTCCATTCTACAGCGGCGCCGGCAAGAATGACAAGGGCCCCCGCGTGGCTGCTCTCGATCGTTCAACCTACACCACGCCTTCTCCCCAGCAGCTTGTCGGCGGCAACATTTTTGTTGAACCTGCTGCCAAGCACGGTGTCATCACGATCCCGGTCGACCGCAACTTGGAGGAGATCCTCAAGCAGGACCCTCCTGTCCCCAAGGCCGTTCCTGCCGTCTTCACCCCTGCCACCCAGATGAAGACCCTGGATCAGAGTTTGGAGAATAGGATCCCGGGCAACCGCAATGTTTACATTCGCGGTCTTCATCCGACCACTGATGATGAGCTCTTGTACCGCTTCGCTTCCCGTTTTGGCGAGGTGGAGACGTCCAAGGCCATCATTGACACGTCCACTGGTGCTTGCAAAGGGTTTGTTGGGTCGGGTTTGTTTCATTTTTATTCCTCGCTGACGATCAAGCAGGTTTGGCTTTGCCAAGTTCTTCGACGTCCGCGACTCGGAGATGTGCATCCGGGGCTTCCATCGTCTCGGATACGAGGTCGGCTTTGCTCGCGTATGTTCTGATCTGGAACTACCCAGTGTTCAGCCCCCATTGTCTGACGTGTTTTGCAGGAATCTTTCAACTCTCGCCTCAAGGCCGAGGGCGATGAGGGTTCAACCAATCTATACATCTCCAATCTCCCCAAGAGCCTGACGGAGAATGTGAGTTTGCACTTGACATATTCCGGGCTATTGATTTGCTTAAGACTGACACCTCCAGGACCTCGGCGATATCTTCAGAGGCTACCACATCATGTCGTCCAAGATCCTGCGTGATAGCATGGGCAACAGCCGTGGTGTTGGCTTCGCTCGGTATGTGACTTCTGACCACTCTTGAGCGATGTATTCTAATTGACCCAGTTTCGAATCCCGCGATGTTTGTGATGCCGTCATTAAGCAGTTCAACGGCATCCCCATCGGCGAGGAGGGCATGGTGATGAACATTCGCTATGCCGACACTGCTGGTCAGAAGGAACTCAAGCGGGTCACTGCCGAGCGCCGCCAGTTCCGTACCAACGAGTACAACATCGGCGCCTACGGCACTCCCCTGGTTGGCATCCAGCCCAACATGTACAATCAGCCGGCCTGGAAGCGTGCTCTGCATTCCACACCGAACAGGTGAGCAATCGTCACCCATGTCATCTCTGATTTCAGCCGCTGACCACACTCAACAGCTACGCCCCTCGTTCCATGACTGGCGGTCTTGATCGGATGGGCAAGGGGGTCAAGTCTGATGACTACCAGGCGGGCACTGTTCAGGGAAATACCCAGTACGGTGACCATTCTCGCCATTGGAGCATTCTTCTTGACTAACCTGCTTGTTCAGATCACCCGCGGAGACCACCGTTGCCGAGATCTCGTCCGACGACAGCGACGAAGGCGTGACTATCCACGCTGACTCGGCCACGCCCGTCATTGTCAGCACCCAGTCGTCCCCGATTTGCAAGAAGGAGAAAAAGTAAATTTGAGTTGTGAGGGAATAGGAGCGTCAGCGTATTTTCCGGGTGCATCATTCCTCGTCTTGTTCCGCAGATTTCGGAGTTTCTGCGTTTCATCACACATGGCAGTATGGTTTTGATCAGGGAACATATTATGCTCTGAGGTAGCTCATACTCTTGATGCGTTCTGTATGAAAGGCGCCAGCTATTAGTTCTTGTACCTTAGTTTTTGGGAGGCAGATCAAAATCGGGACGGTGTAACGCCTTTTTTTTTTTTGCTACAGAATCATGAAGTCGGGAATTATGACATGAAATTTCCAATCACAGAAGATCCATGCTCGTAGTAAGAAATTGTGTGTCGACAAGCGACATAAGGATTTCCGGAAGTAGTAAAGTGTTTATTGTTTGATTCCTCAATGGCTCAGGCCTCGTCTGCCACTGTCAACTTTGAGAATTTTTGGGTATCAACTTCATCCTCTGTTCTTCCACCTGTCTGCGCTTCTTTTCCATCTTCATTTGCGGTTGGTACGCTTGCATTCTCCGCATCTGGCACCTCATCGCCTGACTCTTCCTCCTCTGCGTCGTCTTCCTCGGAAACGTACTCTTCGTCGTCGTCTTCGCCCACGAATTCACCCTCGTCGTTCTTGGAAGAGGCCTGTTCCTGAATGGCCTTCTCCAGATCCTTAGCCATCTTCTTTGTGAATCCAGATGCCGTCAAGGTTGCATCTATTCTTGTGGCACCGCCCTTGCCAACCAACTTCTTTGCGTCCTTGTAGAACGGTCCTGGTGTCGTAGGGGTGAACTTGAACCTCTTTTCGAAAAAGCGCTTGATGCAGTTGACATCCCTGTCAAAGTACATTTCTGCGTTCTCATGATCCATCGACACCATTTGGGGGAAGTCGATGACGATTGGTACCAACTTGACGGTCTCCTCATCCCCTTCTTCCGTTGTTGTGACGGATACGTCTTCCTTGATGAGGATATTGAACTCGTTGTAGTCGCCGTGGATAAGTCCATGCTTAGCTAAGCGGAGAAGCAGATCGATCAGCTCGGAGTAGAGCAGCGCAGGGTCTGGGACATTGGATATTTGGCGGAGAGGGAACGAATCAATGAAGGACATGACAATGGTGTGTCGGTTCTGAGCGATGGGTTCGGGCACCGGGAATCCTTCATCCTTCAGGGCCTTCATGAAGGCAAACTCCTTCATTGCGGCGAGCCTCGAAAGATACATCCAGGATCCTGACTGCTTATTCTTGAGATAGTCGCGGTTCGATTTGACTGTCCGGAAGGAGATACGACCGAGTCTGTGGATCTTGAGAATGCACTGCACGCCTCTGTCGTCGGCAACCATAACAATATCGCTCTCCTTGCCGACTCCGACTCTGCTGCCAACGCTGTAGACTTCCTTACGCGTCGAGTATTGGTGCATCGCGAGATAGTCAAGACCGCCGTAGGTGAGGCGATATCCATCATACTTGGCTTCCTTGACCTTGGCGATGAGGCCAACCTTGGCAAGGTTGGAGATGCAACGGTGAACTCCGCTTGCGCCGCCACGGAGGCGTGATAGTTTCTCGATCAGTGACGTCGGGACCAGCTCGTGGTTCTTGGTGCCTTGCTCAACCTGGAGATCCTGTAAGTGGGCTGCCTGGAGGGGTTATGGAGGGGTAGGGTGAGGGAGACAAACTGCTGCGAGGACCTTCCAGTCCTCGGCGGCCAAGTGCCGCAGTGCCTTGGTATCCAAATGCATCTAGGAAGTTGTGCGATCGCAGCAATACGTATTTGGTAAAATTGGTCTAGAGTTGAAATTCTTCCTCCAGATCTCAAGGTACTGGATTCGGAGCCCAAGAACCCCTCCATTGGAAAAAAAGCAGCCGGGGTTTGGATGTGCGCTATCGATAACAAAGACGAGATAAGATAAGCCGGGACGGGGTCATGGACTCCGGCGGTCACGTGGCAGGCTGAACACCCCAAGCCCAGGTGCGTCTGTGCGGCAGGCAGGCCAGGCTCGTACGCAACCGGGGAGCTTCGACTTGTTGCTTAGCTTTACAAAGCTACCATCACCTTCCATCTCCCTCACGAATCACAACCACCCACCACCCTATCCTTCTCTCAACCGCACGCCATCGATCCGACGTCCACTCCTCGACGAATTGCACAGATATACGCGCCGATTCTTGACCACACTCCCGAGGACGTACCCCACCCATACAGAGTCCACAAACACACGTCAAGATGGCGCAGGACAGCGAGAAGCCTACCGCTGCCGACAAGGGCAAGGGAAAGGCCGTGGAGGATAGCAAGAAGGAGAAGTCCCAAGTCAACGGCAAGAAGGGTGATGAGAAGATTATCGATTGTGAGCGACATGGGTTGTCTCGTCAAGTTAATGAGGGGCTAACTGTTTGTAGCTGCGGAGGAGCTCAGCGAAGAGGACCAACAGCTGAAGAACGAGCTGGATATGCTCGTCGAGCGCCTCACGGTGCGTTTCGTGATTGGAACTCAAGCACCGTGTGCATAATGCTAACGTCGTCTCTAGGAATCCGATGCCTCTCTCTACAAGCCGGCCCTTGAGGCAATGAAGAACTTCATTAAGACGTCAACCTCGTCAATGACGGCTGTGCCTAAACCGCTGAAGTTCCTGAGACCACACTACGAGACGATGACAAAACTATTCGAGGATTGGCCGACTGGAGACAACAAGACGTCACTCGCAGATGTTTTGTCAGTAATTGGTATGACGTATTCCGACGAGGACCGACAAGACACCCTTAAGTACCGTCTGCTTGCACCGTCATCCGACATTGGATCATGGGGCCACGAGTACACCCGGCATCTGGCTTTGGAGATTGGTGAAGTGTATGGAAAGAGGATAAATGCCGACGAGCCGACAAAGGACCTGGTCGACCTTGCCTTGATTCTCATCCCGCTCTTCTTGCAGAGCAACGCCGAGGCAGATGCTGTGGACTTGATGAGCGAGCTCGAGATCATCGATCAGATTCCCAACCACCTCGACAAGGACACATACGGCCGCGTGTGCCTTTACATGGTCAGCATGGTCAACTTGCTGACTTATCCCGATAACGAGCTCTTCCTCAAGACCGCCCACGACATCTACCTGACATACAAGGAGTACGCCCTTGCAATGACCCTTGCTATTCGCCTGAACGATGTCGACCTCATCAAGGCAGACTTCGAGAAGGCCGAAGACCCCGCATTGAAGAAGCAGCTCGCTTTCCTCATCGCACGGCAACGCATTGTCTTGGATCTCCCCGCAGAGGACGCGGACTCCCAGGCTGTCGTGGAGTGCCTGTCGAACCTTAAGCTGTCCGACCACTTCAAGTCCCTGGGCAAGGAGCTCAACATTCTGGACCCCAAGACTACAGAAGATATCTACAAGAGCCACCTTGAGAGCAGCCGCGTTGCTGGCATGACCAATCTTGATTCAGCTCGCCACAATCTGGCAGCCGCTTTTGTCAACGCCTTTGTAAACGCCGGCTTCGGTAACGACAAGATGATGCTGGTTGAGCAAGACAAGGAAAGCTGGGTATGGAAAACCAAAGGCGACGGTATGATGTCGACTGTGGCCTCTCTGGGCACTCTGTTGCTGTGGGATGTTGAGGCTGGCTTGGATAAGATTGACAAGTACACCTACGCCGCGGAACCCGAGATCTTGGCTGGCTCGATGCTTGCCATTGGTATTATGAACTCTGGAGCACGTGTTGACTCTGAGCCCGCTTTGGCTCTGTTGGGTGACGAGGATAAGCTGCACCACAAGAATCCTCTTGTCCGAACCGCCAGCATCATGGGCCTGGGTCTCTCCTACGCCGGCTCAAACAACGACTTCACCTTGGAGCTCCTCCTGCCCATCATCACCGACTCTTCCCAGGATATGCAAATTTCCGCCATGGCTGCTCTGGCCTGTGGTCTGATCTTTGTTGGCTCCTCCAACCCCGAAATTAGTGAGGCTATCGTCACAACACTGCTGGACGACGACCGCAAGAACCAGCTTACAGACAAGTGGACTCGTTTCCTGGCACTTGGTCTCGGTCTGCTCTTCTTTGGTCGTCAGGAAGAGGTCGACGTCATCCTTGAGACCCTCAAGGCTGTTGACCACCCGATGGCCAAGCCGACGGCTGTGCTGGCTGAGATCTGTGCTTGGGCAGGCACCGGTGCTGTTCTGAAGATTCAGGAGTTGCTCCACATTTGCAACGAGCACATTGAGGATTCGGACGAGAAGAAGGGCGACGAGCTCCTTCAGTCATACGCAGTGATTGGTATCGCACTCGTTGCCATGGGCGAAGATGTGGGTCAGGAGATGGTTCTTCGGCAATTCGGCCATCTTATGCACTATGGCGAGCCCAACATCAGGAGAGCAGTTCCTCTGGCCATGGGTCTGATCAGCCCCAGCAACCCCCAGATGAAGGTCTACGACACGCTTTCCAGATACTCTCACGACAACGACAACGACGTGGCTATCAATGCCATCTTCGCCATGGGTCTCTTGGGTGCGGGTACGAATAACGCCAGACTTGCTCAGCTTCTTAGACAGCTGGCCAGCTTCTACCACCGCGACCAGGAATCTCTTTTCATGGTGCGCATTGCTCAAGGTCTTTTGCACATGGGCAAGGGCACCATGTCGGTCAACCCCTTCCACACTGACCGCAACGTTCTCTCGCGCGTGTCTACGGGTGGCCTGCTCGCCGTGCTAGTTGCCATGATTGATGCCAAGTCGTTCATCACATCTAACTCACACTACCTGCTCTACTTCCTGGTGACGGCTATGCACCCCCGTTTCTTGGTGACGTTGGACGAGGACCTCAAGCCATTGAAGGTCAACGTCCGCGTTGGTCAGGCAGTGGATGTTGTCGGCCAGGCGGGTCGGCCCAAGACTATCACCGGCTGGCAAACACAGAGCACGCCGGTTGTTTTGGCGTACGGCGAGCGTGCGGAGCTTGAGGATGAGCAGTATATCAGCTTGAACAGCACACTAGAGGGATTGGTGATTCTCAAGAAGGTACGTTTGAAGACATGTCACGAATCTGAAAGAGTGCCCTGCTAACTCGTTGCAGAACCCCGACTGGGTAGAGGAGAAATAGATGACTTCAGGGTGTTTGGGGGAACCTGGGATCGTAGGTTCAGGCATGGAACTGGGACACGATACACTGTATAGTAATCTTACGTCTGTGAGTGGCATTCGGAATGTCATCAGACAGATGAGATTCCACATGAATAGACGGATCAGCTGCAATGAAGAGGCGTTCTAACATTTATATCATTCCGAAAGTGACAACATTCTTGAATGCATATGAATTAATCTTGTGAGACTCTCGGCCGAACGAACGCAAAAATATGCGAGCCGCAGTCTTGAATGGCTTTGATCTGCACAACTAGGTCAAGCCGAAGTCCAACGATGCCCATGACCAGCATTCCGGATACTGTCTTTGACGAGACGATGGCCAAATACGCCAACAAGCATGGTAAAGGAAGCGTGGTATTTTCCAGTTCAATATCAAGGTACTTTCTCCATGAGCTTCGGAGGCGTTCGCGAGAGCCCCGATATGGACAGAGATGACGATACCTTTAAGGGAACCGAGACCCAGCCTGACAATGAACCTCAGATTCCGATTTCCGACTCATCTACCCTCGCTGTTGCTGCCGCCGTTAGGCCCGCGCCGAAGGCGGTGGCGGCGGTGATGATAAAGTCGTTCTGGAGCCACCGAGTACAGGCTTTGGGCCGGTCGTCATCGGGGAGGTTTGAGTGGTAGGAGGGACCGGACAGTTGATCTCCACGGCGACGTGTTCGCATAGCTGCGCTGTCCTACACGGTGTAAAGGCTGGTTGGGTGGCTCGCCATAACGGGTATAAGCCTGTACCCAGTAGCTCTGGAACGACTTCATCATCACCGCCACCGCCGTCTATTAGTGGAGGTGGAGTATTCGGTAGAGAATAACTTAGTAATAGAGGGGGATGATTACAAAAAAAAAAAGGGACTAGATGCGTATAATAGGTAGGGACGGAGATTGCGAGAGACAGAGAGAGTCCTCTCGATTCCAACGCCCACAACGGCTTCCGCCCGAAGATGCTCGAGCTCGGAGCTCTCACGGCCAGCATCTACCCAAGCCGAACCTTCATCATGGCTTCCCTCCCGCCTTCGCAGCACGCAAAGTTCTGGGAGGATCATTGCATCCAACCTGACCCGGTCATTGTGCGCACAGCTATCAACAGAGCCAACACGATATAAAGGCATAATACCAACGACGAGACCAACGGCCTGCTAGCTAACGTTTGATGATGTCTGCTAGTAAAGCTGCGGCGGCGGTTGAATCTGATCTTGGTCAAATTAAGATGGCTGAGTAGATGCTGACCAAACGACTCCGCTTGCCTCATGCAGCAATTTTTACCGGCGTGAACCAATAGCCTTCGCTTCCCGGTTGAGATCTGGGATTGGTGTCCAACCCGATCCGAGATGCGATGAGATTATAACATCGAGTAATCAGCATTGATGTAGCCAAAGCCATCCTCTTAGATGTTGGGAATTAGAGACAACGTGCGTCTAGATGCGCGTGTGCATGGGGGATATATCTTGTTTTGTCAACGGACGAAAGAGAGGTCTTGCTTGTACGTAATAGACGTCACGCTGGTTGCATGATGGGATATTGCCTGTAAAGCGATACGGGCACAACGGGGAAGTGGACGGGAAGGGATAGATAGGGGACAAGCGCATGCCTGGGGGCAAGGTGGATGGGTCCCAAAGGCTAAACCAGGCCGAGTAGAGCTGACCGTGGTGCCGCGCTGTAACCCTGTCTGATACCTATGCGAAGGGACTGGAAAGACTTTGGAGAGGAGGAGAAGGAGAGGAGGGGCAAAAGTACTAGCGTTGGTGGAGGCTGGGGGATGGATGGTGGAAGTGGAGGGGATGGGAATTGGCCGGGCAGAAAAAACGGATGTCCTAGGTCGGGGATATCGTGAGCCAGTGCCATATCACTACAGGTGGATATCGATATGTTGATGGCGCATGAGGTTTCAAGCTCAAGGGTTACAATAACAGCATGCAAAAGAGAGGACATTCAAGATTGTGAGGAGGGTGCGGCGGAATGTTACACGATGGGATTGCGTGTGTTGATTGTTTGGGGTCCGTTGGTCGGATGTTATTGTTGATGGAGAGATTCCGGGGTCCCGGTCACGACGGCGGAGCCCGGGGAGGCGGCCGACGGGCCCCCTTCCCAGGTTCGGCGGGATGCGTCGCATCTGGGCTCGGCTCTGTCTCGTCTTTCCTTATCAGCTCCGGGATGCAAGTACCTACCTTTGGATACCTTAAGTACGGAGTATACGGAGTACTGAGTGTCGATGACAGAACTGCCTCAGAATAGGGAACGAACCTGAAAGTAGCTCCCACCCGCCGAAAGGGTTCCAAACGGCGGGAAACCTGCCAAAACATAAAAGTTGGCTAGATCTGCAAAGAGATGGCAAGAAGGATGCGAGATGCCAAGCTTTGAAAAGGCAAGATGCGACGGGATTGAGATTCCCTGGTGTGTCATTGGTCGGATGAGTCAGGCGATTGGCGGGCGGCGGCTCGCTTACAACGTGCCGTGGTGGGATGAAAGGAAACACCGGGAAGCCACGACTTGCAAGTTGCACCTTCCTACCTACCTTAGCGCCCTTAGGTATTGGATGCCGTATAGGAGCGGCTGCTAGGGACTTGCCTACTTACTTACCTAGTGAGATGGATAGCAAATGACAACGGGAAAGAAAGTGTCAGAGCTGCAAGGCAGGTGAAGCTAAGTCTACGGAGTACTTGCCTTCGGATATCAATTAGTTACCTTTGGGAAAGTACGCAAAGGGCGCCACTGCCATGCAAGGCGGTGGATCGCGCGCAATTACTGAGTGGATATCCAGGCGAATCTAGCCGCTTCGCGCTTCGCGGGCAACAACGGGGAGACCCTGGAAAGCAAGAGCGAGACTGGCTGACTGTGGACTGGGAATTGCTCTACTGCGTATCTCTCTCTCTCTCTCTCCCGTCCTCCTTTTCCATCCATGCTTGTTTTCCATGGATGCGCTATCCGTACTTCGTTACTTCGTACGCGTTCCCTGGCAGTGGCACCGTACTCCGTAACCCAAGATGGTCTTATTCCCCAGCTTTTGCCTCGGGAAGTGCGCGCAGCCCACCCAGCTCCAGCCCAGGTCCTCAGCAAAGGGCGCGGGTGACGCTTCCGACTTCCTATCTATGCCTTAGACTAATACCTTCCTCGTCACCCCTCCACCGCCCATGTTCATGCCTTCCTCCTGGTCCTCTTCTTCTTCCTCCTTTCTTCTCGCCGAGCTTTCTCCTATCTGCAAGCTCTTTATTTTTCTTGTTTAAAAAGAACCTGCGATCAGGGAAAGGAAACCAAACCTTACGAGAAGACCATTCGAACATTGGCAACTGTTCCCGCGTAACAGAATACATTGGCCGTCGCTTCTCCAACATCTCTCTTGGAGAGGCGCATATCGGACGTTGGAGTTTCGGAGCCACGCGAAAGTACCTAGCACATTGCACACCGACACCGACACCGGCCTGAGCCATCCTTCGTCGCATTCGACTGCGCAACGTCGTCTTACCTGAGATTTCCCGTTCGAAGCACCAAGACACGTGCAGATTATTGGCTGGAGTCACCCAGCGGATTGCGCGACTCACATTGAGATCAAGGCGAGGGGACGAAGTGATAATACGGCGGAAAAGAAGGCGTAATTGACCTCCGCATCTTTACACCAACACTCGAAAGTCGGTCAGTAACAATTGCCGGACGCCATGGGGGACGACCGCAGCATTCCCATCAAGGCGGCTTCTTCGAGCCGCGACTTTGTCGCCCAGCTCAGCTCGTCATTCATGACGGGAACGCCACCCGCACAAGAGCTCCTGGCAAGAGATTTGGCAGAATGCTCAGAAGATGGATACGTCGACGAGAATGAGGATGCCATCGGCTCCGACGACGAGGACGTGTCTGCCGAGGGCCCTCTCTTTTACCGCCGCCCCAGCGGTGTCGCATTCGGCACCTCTCGCCCCGTCATGAACCCGCAACCGATATACGCCGCCGAAGAACCACCAGTTCTCACTAGAGTCGAAATGAAACAGTCGCGCGATGCCGAGCTGAGTCTGTTGCGTGATAATCATCTTTTGCCTCCCAAGCATGCCCGAGAGGAAAACGAGCCATTCTATCGCCGTGCCTACAGACGCCTCTTCAGCACAAAGGTTCCACTCGAGCCTTACGATGAAGAGGCACCCCAGACCATCGTTCGTCGACCGTCTGAATCGACCCCTCTATTATCTGGAGCTCCGGCGCCAGATGCTGATGGTCATGGAACCCTCAATGAGCAGTGGGAAGCGGCGGTCTCGACGGGCCAACTTCGCACTACTTGGCAGCGCGAGGCCAAGACCATCATCCAGTATGCCAGTCCGCTCATTGTCACCTTCATGCTGCAGTACTCGGTCAATGTCGTTTCCATCTTCGCTGTAGGTCACATTGGAAAGATAGAACTCGGCGCCGTGAGCTTGGCAACCATGACAGCGACTATCACCGTCTACGCGCCCTTCCAGGGCCTCGCGACGAGTCTCGATACCCTCTGTGCGCAAGCGTACGGCTCCGGACACCGCCATCTCGTCGGACTGCAATTCCAGCGCATGACATATTTCTTGCTCATGTGCTTTGCCCCACTGGCGGTGTTGTGGTTCTTCAGTGAATCGGTGTTGCGACTCGTCATCCCGGAGCCTGAGTCTGCGCGACTGGCCGGCCAGTATCTGCGCATGTTGATCCTGAGCGGACCGGCCTTCGTCTTCTTCGAGGGCGGGAAGCGGTTTGTGCAGGCGCAGGGTCTGTTTCAGGCCACCACTTGGGTCCTGTTGGTCGCTGCGCCCATCAACGTCCTGCTGAACTGGCTGTTTGTCTGGAGGCTGGGATGGGGTTTCATTGGAGCTCCTGCTGCGGTTGTCTGCACCCAGAACCTGCTTCCGCTGCTGCTGTTCCTTTACGTGCGCTTCATCGACGGATATCAGTGCTGGGGCGGTTTCAGCAAACGAGCTCTGTCAAATTGGGGCCCGATGCTTCGCTTGGCTTTGCCCGGCATGATCATGATTGAGGCCGAGTATATGGCTTTTGAGATCCTGACTTTGTTCTCGAGCCAGTTTGGTCCGGAGTACCTGGCAGCCCAAAGTGTTGTCGTCACGCTGTGTGCTATTACCTACCAGATCCCATTCCCCGTCAGCATCGCGGCGTCCACCCGAATCGCTAACCTCATTGGTGCCGGGTTGGTGGATGCGGCAAAGATTACCGGCGGAGTGGTAAGTTTATTAGCTCCCGATCCATTACACACTCCAGGAAACCTGGTTTCGAAAAAAAAACCATGTTCTAACTGGTTCGACAGGCATTCGCAGCAGCTCTAATTGTGGGCGTATTCAACGTCATTCTCTTTGGTAGCTTGAGGTTCCACCTACCAAGACTCTTTACCAATGATGAAGAGGTCATTGCCATCGTGGCCAACGTGCTTCCACTGTGCGCGCTGATGCAGGTCTTTGACGGCCTATCCGCGGGAGCCCACGGGTTGCTGCGTGGCATTGGCCGCCCTTCCATCGGCGGCTATGCGAACTTAACGGTGTACTACCTCATTGCGATGCCCATCTCGTTTGGGGCCGCATTTGGTCTTGATTGGAAGCTCAAGGGTTTGTGGTTGGGCGTCACGATTGGACTTGCCTTGTAAGTGCCTGCGTCTCCTGTTTGGTTTTCCACTTCATCTCTTCCCTCCGACTTCTTGATCCTCCGAGCGTGGGATGAGGGACGAACAACGTGTGCACGAGAAGAACTTGGCTGACTCATGTGTCTTGTTACAGGGTCGCTATTATTGAGTATTCGTTCGTATACTTCACGGATTGGCACAAAGCGGCCAAAGAGGCAGAGTCGAGAAACCAGGCCGAGTGAAACGTCCTTGGCCAAGGGTTCGTTCACGACTTTTTACGTGTTGCCCGGAATCGGTCAGCGGGGTCATGACAATTGTTTGGCTACAAATTGGTGATTGAGTGATTGACTGTCGAAGATTTACGTCCAGATATATCCTGATTCGCATCTAGAGGGCCTTGAATTTCTGGCTTGGTCATGATTAGCTAGCAAGCGAGCGCGCATCGCAAAGCACAGCATAATTTTGGAAGTAGTTGACGGAAGCGGGAGAAGAACAGAAGAATGATGCAAAGATGATACGAATGCGGGCTCGACCGTTGCAATGCCATGTCAAAGTGTCTGCGTTGCTCTCGCTCGATGAGACCAAGTCAGGCAAGCTGGTGCATCCGTTCCATGCCTTCCGGTAGCATGGCGTGTGATCCTGTGACGTCTGTGGGAAATGTCCGCTCAGATGCTGACGGACGTCCGTGATGGTTCGCGACCTGTCAAGGCTACCCACGTAGGACAAGGCAGAGAAGAAGCTTGAATGAGTCTCGGTTGAGAACTCCCTCACGGATCCCACCTAGTGGTACGAAATCGCATCATGTCCAGTTAGAGTGAAGATGTACCTGTATGATCCTGCGTTAGACTGTTTGACGGTGAGGCTGAGAAATCCGTTCACTCCCAGCAACCCTCCAAGATGGAATCAGAAGCTCGTTTCCCTCTTTGAAAGTGACCCAGACTCCAAGTGAAACTTTTGAGTTGTGTTGCCAGTGCGCAAGCTCTCTCCGACTCAAGGGCCGCCTCTGGCCTGGGCAGCGCAGAGAACCACCCTCCGAAAAGGCGAGCTAAGCCAACAAGACAGGGGTATGGGAGATTGGGAAATTGGGAAATTGGGACCGCGGCGAAAACCAGTGACAAACATCGATAGTCAGCTTTAAGAGGTGAATTGGAACTGATTTTAGGTGGCCTGCCACCAAGGGAACGAATGGCGGGTGCAGGGGTGTGAGGGGCACGCTGGACATTTTTCGAACAGTTACCCGCCTGGGAGGATTGGAGGGGAAGGGGAGACCCCTCCTTTCCTGCGAATTGCTACATTGGTACCAATTTCTCGTCCTTGCGCAACCTCTCTGCCTCTCCCACTCTCTCGCACATTCGCAACTTCGGACGGGGGAAGTTCCGAACAAACCTACTCAGTTTTGCTCTCACATACTTGGCTATCGGTCTTTGCGCAACTTTATAAGAAGAATAGTAAGCCCCCTCTCGCTCCTTTGTGCGCACGCGCGAAAGCTATCTCTGTAGCTGCGGCTAGCTGTACGGAAAAAAAAAGTTTCGGAATTGGAACGCTGACACGACACGCGACCCCAGACGGGAGTGCACAATAAAACTTGCTTTACCACGCACGAACACGAATAGCAAAGATGTCTACCACTACGACGACCACGACGACGGCCAACGAGGGCATCACGGCCGAGTCGATTCTGCGCCTGTTCCCCGACATTGATACGAGCACCGAGGCCCTCTCCGGCCATGATGCCGAGCAGATTCGGCTGATGGACGAGGTGTGCATTGTGCTGGACGAGAACGATAAGCCTATTGGCAATGCGAGCAAGAAGGCCTGTGAGTAGTTTCTCCTGTCCTCCTGGGCCGTCTGCCGGTTTCGCGTTGTGTATAAACCCCCTCGCACGAGTTGGTTGTTGCGGTGACTAGCCAAGCGCTGCCACCATGTGACAAGGACAGAACAAGAGCGCGCAAGAAAGGGGAAATCCAAGAAAGCCAGCACCGAATTTGACTGACACCGGATTGCAAAACAACAGGCCATCTCATGACCAACATCGACAAGGGCCTCCTCCACCGCGCCTTCTCCGTCTTCCTCTTCGACCCGGAAACCAACCGCCTGCTCCTGCAGCAGCGCGCCACGGAGAAGATTACCTTCCCCGACATGTGGACCAACACGTGCTGCTCCCACCCGCTGGGCATCCCCGGCGAGACGGGCGCGAACCTCGAGGACTCGGTCGCGGGCGTCAAGCGCGCCGCGCAGAGGAAGCTGGAGCACGAACTCGGCATCGACCCCAAGCAGGTGCCCTTTGACGATTTCCACTTTTTGACGAGGATTCATTACAAGGCGCCTAGCGATGGCAAGTGGGGAGAACACGAGAGTATGTTTACCCCTTTTCCTCCTTGCACCCATTACCTTCTTGCTCGGGAGTTTGGATACAGGAGAGATGTATAGTATTTACTAACTCGGTCACAGTTGACTACATCCTCTTCATCAAGGCCAAGGTCGACCTGAAGCCCAACGAGAACGAGGTCCGCGCGACGCAGTACGTCAGCGCCGACGAGCTCAAGAAGCTGTTTGAGGATCCCCTGCTCAAGTTCACCCCCTGGTTCAAGCTCATTTGCAACTCGATGCTGTTCCAGTGGTGGGAGAGCCTCGACTCCGGGCTGGAGAAGTACACCAACGAGCAGGAGATTCGTCGCATGTGAGAGAACGGATGAATGATTTTCTGATGGCAAAGAGATCCTGGGGCCTAACGGTCGGTCGTGAGAGAGCATTAGACGCGGAGTTTTTGTCTGTTGTTGCAAATATTCTTCTCTCTTTTCCTCTCTTCCTCTCTCTATTGCATGTGGCGGAAAAAAACAAAACAGACACTGTTGAGAGTGTTTCCTTCCCTTTCTTTATTTTCCGAATTTTTCGTAATCCTAGATATCCCCCCCTTTTTTGTTCGAATGAATACGACTTGGGGCGCTGGCTGCTGGCCACGTTGAATGAAAAACATCGTTCCAATGGAAAACGTGTCCCTGTGAAAGATAATGGTGGGAGGCGGGTATGAGTTGTGCTTCTGGATGAAAACGGGCTGGCGGAGATTTCTACTCGTCCCTTCTCGTGGAACACCAAAACCGGTGGTAGAGGATTCGTTAGGAACAACGCGGAGTCTCTGGGCTTAGGGAGCCTTGTCTCAGGATGGCTGTTTGTTTTGGATATGCAGCTGGAGGGAGGCTGCCGTGCTTTGAAAAGGGGCTTTCTAGATTCTTATTTGATGCTCGATGATGGAGATGCCGGAGCTTTTCCCTGCAACGGGAGCGTAGTACGCCAATCACAAGCTGGGATCACGGAATGAGACCGTCGTGGATGATTATGGGAGCTTTCTGTCTTCGTTATTTTTGGGTAATGCTCCATTAGATTTGGAGACGGCTTATGCAATGCTTTGGTATCTGCCAGGTAGCAGGGAAAGTTGATACGCCTGAAGATTAGTATTGTATTGCAATGAGGGATATCGGAATTAATTGCAATTCAGACTTCCTTATCTCTGGATACTCGACAAACTTGAAGGGGAACCTCGACCCAGTATTTTCCATCCATTTTATCGATGCCGCCAGCATCGAGCCTATATCGCATTTCCAATGATTGACTGATCTTGATGATCTTTGCTAATAATCCGGGAAAGGAGGAGCTTAAATGATCTGTTTTTGCTGCTCACAAGATATCGTGAATTTCGTATACAAGGAGTCGGTCGTGATGAAGTCGACTCATTCCAGAGTGGTGGGCTACTTTCTTGGCCTACTTGAATGATTTCCTTCTTCTTTCAAACGTCTCAAAGAATCTTAATGACCCAAGATCAAATCAGAGGAACAGCCACGACATACAAGCGCCTGGATATTCCAATTAGCCCGATTCCCAAGATGGGACTATAAGTACATGGCTCCTGTCTTGGACGGCCACTTACCTTGTGCCTCTTACGCCAGGGGATGGTTGTCTGAGGTGTGCTTCCAGGGATAATTGAGCGTCTCCCGTTGGCCCTGGACGCACATGTTAGAGGTGCTACTCGCTTGGAAGGAGGCAGGAGCTTCCTCTTGGGACGTTATTATTGTAGTTGTCATGGCTGCAGGGCCAAAGAACGCAATGTTTAGTTGAGGGTCTTGGTACAGAAGCTAGACACTGCTCGGGTGAGCTTCGCCATCGCTGATATGAAGTCATCGACAAGTATAAGTGGGACATTATGGTATGATACTGAGCGATTGGGGCTTGTCGTAAATAGATGGAAAGATGGGCTGCAGTATTGGCAAGCTTGAAGTAAATCCCCCTGAAGACAATGCTGTCGTCGACAAGTGAACACACACTTGCATGTGTAAATACACAAATAGCACATATTCATGTGTACAGAAAGATACATGTGCATTAATAAATGGAATTGAATCTCTTCTTGTCAAGGTTGGATTAGGGATTTCCACCTACGCCTGTCGTGGCAAGCAGTATTTGGTTCCAAGCCTCACGTTCACCCCAGAATACAAAAACGCTGTCTCGATACGTTATACATTGCAAAGCTGAACTCTTATCATCTAGGTTGTTGAGAACGCTGAACGAGGGTTCTTCATCGAGTGACATACCGTGAGTAAAACGACATGAACCGGTTGGCGTGCCTCAAAGAAATTATGTACTTACCTTGGGTGTCCAGGCATCTTGTTGTCAGAAACAACGTTAATTTCAAAAACAGCGGAAAGGTAGGTACGTCGCGAGCGCGACATGTGACCTGTACATGTCTTCGGACTTGCCCAGGTTTTTACTTGCACCTTCCATTCACTCGCATCTTGCCTCGATGCTGGGCTGAGCAAATACGATGATGTAACATGGGTGACATCAACCCACTGTTCTGGACTGGCAAGTTCCATTCTATTCCATCTCGCCCAACATACATCAGCAACGACATTGCTGTTCAATCCCGAACTCAATTCTACGAGGCTTCCACTCTACTTATTGGAAATACCCTCAACGGCTGTCTAGAAGGGGCTGGTCTCATTTCTAGAAGCTCTTCTCTGGTTTCGTATGTGTACATGTCATTCGCTTTCAACTTCGATCCTCACAGCTAACTCGGAGCAGAGGTCGGAGAAATCCTGTTATCCATCATTCAAAAAACCACAAATGCCTCCAACGGAGGCCAGTCTGTCAGTACGAGATTCCCGAGAGCAAGATACCTAATCGATCTACCAACGATGAGCGCCGAGTAATACGAAGCAGCAGTGCCCAACCAACGGATCAACAGTTCAACGATGCTCACATCACTCCTCATACTTGGCAGAGCACTGCATATGCACCCCACGTGCGAAGGATGGCGCGGTAGTCCAGCTGGCTTATCGCATTACTCGTCACTGCATCTGCATCTCTTATCTCGGCAACATTCCTCGTCTTTACCCACACAACGCAAACCAGCAGAGCCTCCAAGACGCCAAGACTCTCCGCCTGACACCCACTGCAACTCATCCCACGCAGGTGTTTGTTGGGCCAAGCCTGGGAATGGGAGCTGATTCCCACCATCCCAATGAACCCTTTTGCCCGGGCTGAAGCCCAAGCTGGAGCGGCCGCGGGACACGGAACCCGCCACTGTGTGCGGTGCATCCGGACACCGAACCCGGGAACGCCGTGGACCCTGACGGAGCTGATAGGGATCAGTGGGACGCATTGGCCGCAGGAAGTGCCACAACGTACTATGCCGTTATTGGCATGTACAGCCGCTGCGATTGGTCGGGTTCGGGAGTTATGTGACGGTTGATCCAAAGATACAGGCCACAGGCCACAGGCCACTCCCAACTGACGGACGATCTCTAGGATACCTGACCCAACGACAGGGTCTTGCCAGCCTGCCTTTCCCCGCACACCGGCTGTCTTCCTCCATTCCCATCTCCCATCACCGAGACATGCTCCATCGAGGATGCCTTGCTCTGCGGCATCCACCGATGCTCCTCAACCATTCAACCACGCTGTTATTAATCAGGCCGCTTCTACAAGATCATCCTTTGCACTAGGTGGAGGCGAGCGGCGTTGGCTAGACCTGCATACCCGTACGCACCAGGTCGGGATGGCCACCACCAGTCCTGATGCGGTACACGAACACATGCCCAAATCTCCACGGTCAACGGCCTGGTCTGTTGCTTGAAAGCTGCATCCCAGGTCACCCCAGCCCGCCTCCCCCTCATCAACGTTGACGCCGCCGTCCTCGTGCCACCTATTATTACGGCATATCTTGATAGTTTGAATCCCATCAGCATGGTTCTGGCTAGTGTTGAGGCAAGCCAAGCCGGGTATCAAAGGTGCAAAGGTAACTTGCCCGCATACTGTCGGTGCAAGCAGCATGGCACGCCTAGCTTTCCCCTCTGCTCCATGCCGTGCGGGCATCATTGACGGTCGATCCATAGTTCTCGCCGTGTTCAGCTCTCCGCCCTTGTTAGAATCAGCAAACATTGTAGAGTATCAACTACCGCCACCGCAGAGTCTCACAGGCGCGTGTTGATCCAATGCCCTGTGCCTATCTTTCCGTACCTACCCTCAACGTCCTACATCCCACAATTGCTACAGTCTCAAGGTTTCTCAGCTATCTGCAGACCATCCCGCGCAGGAGTTCCTTGACTCTCTCCACAACACTCCCCCCATCATCCCAGCTTGTGGTCTCACTCCCACTCTCCCTCGCACTCACTATCTCTGAGACTTCTGCCAGTCTACCCCTAGTGTGTCTAGTGACACTCCCCAAGCTACATAACCCCCAGCTCCTCTCCGCTCCTCACCTGGACCCCCTTCCGCTCCTCTCCTCTCCTCATCTTATCGTAATACGCTTTGGATAGGCTCTCACCAACAACACTGTTTGGCTTCCTACCAAGACAAGGATAAGGATCAAAGTCCTTTCTGCATCGAGAGTTCCTCGTCTCGAAGGCCCCAAGGATAGGGGGGGCAGATCTCTGGACACGATCACAGCCGCGAGCTGTGCTTTGTTGCTAGACTGCTACTCACTGGTCTCGACCAACATTCAATACCAACATCCATTCACATACTCTCAAACTCTCAACACGATACTCCTTCAATCAACGTCATTTGACAGTCTGCCTGACAACATCCACCCACCAAATCCCTTTGCCCGTTTATCGCATATCGCGTATCGTGAAGACACTGCTGTCTCCCGCGTCTTGCCGACGACCCCATCCCTCAAACATCGAACTTCAACAAGCCTACCTAGCCAAAGGACGTAACCCGTCAAAATCATTATTGATGTCGGTTGACCTTCGTACAAGCCTCAATTGCCTTCGCCATCCATCCAGGTTTATGCCCGTCTCGAGAACACAACTCTCGAGAGACCATACGGGTGATAGTATACAGAATTTAAGTACGTCGAGCTCACGCTCAACACTGACGGTCCAACGCCAGAGAGAGGCAGTGAGCTGCAATAGCGCTGACAAGCAAACTAAACAGATTCGTGAATAAGACAGGTTCTCCTATCGAGAATTGAAGCCCGTCATGGAGCACGTAAGCAAAAGCGTCACCCTTGTCGAGCTCAAACGTTCTCTCGTGCCCCCGAAATGGGAGGATACCGTGCGTGTCATTGGCATGTCGGAGTGCAAGGAGGCCGGCCTCTCGCTGGCCCACGCCTTTGCTGCTGATGATCTTAGCCAGTATCTCCTCGACGCCGACGATATGGCGAACCTATCGGCTGAGTCAAAGTGGAAGCTGCACGTCGACATCATGACGTACATCGCAGCCGCCCACTCTCTCAACGGTATCGTCACCACCATTGGCTCGGATTATGATGCCGTTGCGCTGTGGTGAGTTTTTTGTCTCAGTTTTTTCCTGTTTTGCTCATTGGGGCATGGCATCTCACGGCACCTTCTCCCGCTCGCGGGACTTTCCCTCTTGAAAAGGAATGTTGGACTAACATCAGACGGATCATGATAGGATGCCTCCTGGAAAAGACACTGACGGATGGTTGACTATCCTCCGCAGTGGGTTGTGGCGGCTCTATTTCCAGCTATCTGTGGAAGCTAGACGTCGATACTACGACGAGCTACTGCCTCTACTGCATGACACCAAGCTGGAGGTCATGGGCGAGCGGGACAATGATTGCTACTACCTGGTCTACCTAGGGACCAAGCCCAACGCCCGGGGCAAGGGGTATGCGAAGAAGCTGCTCAACGACATGATTGAGAGGGTACGTTGAAGGATCGCCATCTGGATTCTTTTTACACCTGTTGCATCTGGCAAACAACATTCGGCCGTGTAACAGCATTGTATCTTGGATGTGCCCTGACTAACTCTCGAAACAGGCCGACGCGGAAAATCGTGCCGTCTACCTCGAGTCCAGTTCTCTATCCAACAACGAGTACTATCTGAAGTATGGTTTCGAGTTTAAGCGCGAGATCCGGATGACGCGTGGAGACACACCCGTCAGCCTCTTCATCATGGTCCGCGAACCACGCGCACACAAGAGCGGGGGAGGACAGACGTACTCGACCGTAGTCTCGAGCAACATCAAGCTGCAGATCAATGCCGTGATGAAGGAGACGGCCAGGGTCTGAATCGGCGGAGGGTGTTGAAGTTGTGAGCATCCTCCATTCTTCCTTTCGACCTGGAAATTGGTGATGTGATGTGTGTGCTGTGCGTTTTGTTTCTGCGTATCCGGAGGTGGTTTAGTGTTACCTGCCTCTTTTTTGTGTTGACGATCCCTTCATTCATGGCTGCGGTCCTTGTGCGCAATGCTTGCCACCTGTGTCTCATGCTGACCACAGCTCGACTTTTTAACATTGACCTGAACGGGCGCGTCTGGTTCAACACCGACGCTTATGCGTTTGAAACTCACTGTCCCTACTGCAGCGGCGATGGAATGATTTCTTTGTCGATTTTTACGAATGTTTTTGGATTTCGTTCTTTAAGTTTGCTTGTATCTGCCGACTAGCTCTAGCCATTCATTAGAGTACTGACCGATTCACTCATTTCAATCATATCAATGGTTTGCGGTTCTTCCGCTGGTCCCTCTTCCCTTTTCAAGGCCTCAATTGTGACAGCAAACCGATGCGGTTGCCGACACCATGTGTGACTCAACACTTCCGGTGAAGCTGTCTTTGAGACTTTTCCCTCGGCCCACGGAATTTGTCCACCCTGCTCAACAAATACGACATTGCCTTAACGCTTTTCCGATACACATCCATTCTGGTCTCCGCACACCTTTTTGGCTTCCGCATCTAGTAGTCGAGGATAGCCCAAGTCTCGTCGTCAATGGTGGTGTAAATCAGACCCTGGGAGAGCAGCTCGTCCGCCGCATCTAGCGTAGCTCGCATGGCCAAGCCCGCACCGCTCGAAATCTGGTTCAGGTGCACGCCCTCGTTGCCGCCGGGGGCATTGTTGATAAAGTTGAACATCTTTTGCGCGTTCGCCGAGACGCCCCTGAGCTTGGATGCCTGCGCGGGGTTACCGCCACCGGCCGCGGCACCACCGGCACCGTACCCATCTCCACCGTCGACGAACATGCCATCTTCGCCTCCTCCTACGCCGCCGTTCGCCGCGGGACCGCTGCCGTCGGCGTTGAGAGGCCCCTTTGTGAAGTAGAGGTGGACGTAGGTGGCCTCGAGGAGGTGGTAGTTGACCTCGTTGAAGTCAGTGACGGGGCGGATAAAGTGCGCGCCAACGTGGCGTTTGCCGTTGAACGACTTTAGGCGGCCCCAGACGCGGACGTGGCCCTCGAGCTCGAGCTTCTCGTCGGCGTCGTCCTTTTTATCCGTGTCGACCCATTTCTTCACCTCAATGAGCCCCGTGCCGTCGTCGAGCTTGAGGGTGATGTTTGTGGGCTGGGGGGAGATTTGGCGGATCTGGGCGACGAAGGTGACCTGGGTGACGGTGGCGCCGTCGATTTTGAAGTCGGCGCCCGGGTAGGCCTCTTCGGCGTCGATGACCTGCTTGATTGTGACGGGGCGGAGGGATTCTTCGCTGTAGGCTTTTCCGCCGCCGCCCTGGGAGCCACCGCCGGCGCCGCCTTGAGAGCCGCCGTAGACGAAGCCGCCTGCGTCGTCGCCGCCACCTGCGCCGTACGAGGTTTTTGTGAAGCCGCCGTATGAAGCTGTGTAGGTTTGGGTAGATGGTTAGTTGAGAGAGCTTTCATGGTTAGAGGAGGAGTGGAGTTGACGTACTCATGGTGTATGCGGTATCTCTGAGGGAGGGTCTATGGGTTGTCGTGGATATGTGAGGTCGACGGGGGTGGTGTTTTTGGGGGTAAGAGGACGACGGGATGGTGGTGGTGGTGGGATGTGGTGGTGGTAGGTTGGGTGGTTTTGAACGGGAACGCGTCTTTTTGCCTGGCGACGCGACTGGGGGTTTAATTGATGTGCACGACGTGCAAAGTGCCACCCGCCGCCCGCTGTGGAATGTTGGTGCCCCGCGTTGTGACCATGACTGGATGAAAGCTGAGGGTGGGGGGCTCTGAGGTTAAAGATGACATAAGCTAGGCTCAGTGGTCTGTGCTCAATGATCCCGGTTATCGGGAGCCGACTGACATCAGGTGCGGTTCTGAGTCGAGATAGGTAAGTTTATACGGTGAGTGAGTGAGTGAGTGAGTCTCACTTTAAGGTACTGAGACGTTATCAGTGAGTAATCAAGAAAAATTGAGTACTTTGGATTAGGTTGCTACTTCATTGAGGTTGCATTAGAATGAGACTTATTGAGTGAGTCGCGAGTGCAATGATTACACATCATTCAGTCGTGGGTATCAACATGTCATGATGTCTGCTAAAACAATCTTCCCGACCTGGCAAATGGCTCTACCTCCAACTCATCGTGTGTTGGGAGATAATATCCGCACTATAACTACTCTCCAACCCTGAGAATATGTATCCTAAGTGGACATAAAAAATGCGAATCACATGAATTCCGGATGGGGCCAAGTGAGGTTCCATGAGATTCTCTCCAGGTTGACTGACCGGTGTGGCGGTTGTCACTGCTCCGATTAGCCTCGGCTGACGGCGATTGTGGAGGGTCCCGCACTAACAAGGCCCCCACAACGGCTTCAACAGCGACTGGATCACTGGAGCTGGACCGCCTGGAGGATGTGGCCCGACGCCTGGAGTGCCGCGACCAGGGAGCTCCTCCTCCTCTTTCTCGGGACTTTGGGGGTGGGCGAACGTCCAACGTTGGCGCCGGGCGTTGCTTCTGACATCAACCATCCCAGCACCTCCAAACCCAAATTCCCCTTTTGCCTTCCAGTCTTCAATCTCCATTGTGACAACATCCCACCCATCAGAGCCACACCATTGAAGTAGCGCTTTCTTTCGACTTCCACCGTATTCCCATACCTCGAACTTGTCATTTAGAGCACCCATCTCGCTATCCGATATACCCCCCATTGCTATCGTCACCGTTGCCAGGCAAGGTCCACGTTAAATCAACGATCAACCCGCACATCACACGACATCACCAACAACTGACTCCCACATGGCGCGATCTCAAACGAAAACCCTTCCCGTCATCCCCCTCGCCCGCGGCACCATCCTCCTGCCGGGCGTCGCACAGCGTATCCCCGTCACCGCCGCCCGTCCCGACATCCCCGCCCTCCTCGCGAACGTCTACACTCGCGCCGCCTCTGCGGCTCCGAACGAGCGCATCGACTCCGTCCCGATCGCCTGCGTTCCCGTCTCTTCTCCCTTTGTCGGCCCCAATGGCCAGCTTCTCATTCAGGATGCCGACCAGATGGATGAGTCTCTCATCAAGGAGGTCGATCCCGGCACCGCTCGCAAGTCCGATCTCTACAACTATGGCGTAGCCGCCCGCATCACAGGCATTGAAGGAAGGGGGACCGCCGAGTTCGCTCTGCGTGTAGAGGGCGTTGCAAGAGTTCGGGTTGAGAAGGTCACGCAAGAGAGGCCACACTTTGAGGCCAAGGTTAAGTACTTCCACGATGAAGGTTAGCATGCCACCTCTCGACTCCTTGATGTCGTCCGCAAGTGATCGCTAACGCTTTGCGCAGTAACGACGGATGCCCAGATGCAAGAACTCTTTTCCCTCCTGAAACTTCGATCTCGAGAACTCGTAACGATCCTCCGCATATCCGCGCTCCTCCCCAGAAGCCCAGACAGTCCCGGCGGTCTGTCTCCTCTTTTGACCAGGAGGCTCGAAATGTTCATCAACAAGAAGGAGCTCAAAGACGCTGGTCAACTGGCCGACTTCATGGCCAACATTGTCGAAGCTTCATACGAGGAGAAGCTCGAGGTCCTAGCGGCCCTCGATGTCAAGGTTCGCCTTGCCAAAGTCATTGAGCTCCTTGACCGACAGGTCAGCGGGATCAAGAACAATTTCAAAATCACCACCTTCACCAGCGTGCCGGTGCAGTTCCTCGACAAGATCAATGACAAGACATCGCGCCGTGTCGGACCCAACGGTGCTCCGCTGCCACCCAACACCATGTTTCCTCCAGGCCCCAACGGCGTCATGGGCCCCAACCAAGACGACGACCAGGAGCCCAATGAGCTGGAAGAGCTCAAGAAGAAGCTGGACAAGGCTCAGCTCCCGCCCGAACCCGCCAAGATGGCGCAAAGGGAGTTGAGGAGACTGAAGAAGATGATGCCTGGGAATCAAGAGTACCAGGTCACTCGCACTTGGCTGGATGTGCTCTCCGAGATTCCCTGGACCGCTACCACGGATGATAGACTGGGACCAGACACGCTCGCGAGAGCTCGCAAGCAGTTGGATGAGGACCACTACGGCCTGGATAAGGTCAAAAAGCGTTTGGTTGAGTACCTGGCCGTGTTGAGACTCAAGCAGTCCATCAACGACGACGTTGAGGAGCAGATCAAGCAAGCAGAGGCGGAAGCGGCTCCTCCAGCCGAGCCTGAGAAGGAGAAGGAAGAGGACGCTGAGAAAGCGAAGAAGGAGGAAGCCAACGCCGAGTTGGAGGAGCGCGCGAAGCTGGCCAACACCAAGATCGAGGTTCTGCGATCAAAGCGGATGGTCGACCGGTCGCCTATCATGCTCTTGGCCGGCCCTCCTGGTGTTGGCAAAACGAGTTTGGCAAGATCTGTCGCCATGGCGCTGGGCAGGAAGTTCCACCGAATCTCGCTTGGCGGTGTCAGAGACGAAGCTGAAATTCGTGGTCACCGCCGGACGTACGTGGCGGCCATGCCCGGCCTGATTGTTCAGGGGCTCCGAAAGGTCGGCGTGGCAAATCCCGTCTTCCTTCTCGACGAGATTGACAAGTTGGGCATGTCCAATGTTCATGGTGACCCGTCTGCAGCTATGCTCGAGGTCTTGGATCCCGAGCAGAACAACTCATTCACGGATCACTACGTCGGTCTGCCCATCGACTTGAGCAAGGTGTTGTTCATCGCCACGGCCAACAGCCTGGACACCATCCCAGCCCCCCTCCTTGACAGGATGGAAACAATCTATCTGCCGGGATACACAACGCTCGAGAAACGCCACATTGCCATGCAGCACCTCGTGCCCAAGCAAATCCGGGTCAACGGACTTTCCGATGACCAGGTCAACTTTGACAAGGAAGTCGTGTCAAAGATCATCGAGTCTTACACCCGTGAATCAGGAGTTCGTAACCTGGAGCGCGAGATTGGCTCTGTCTGTCGTGCCAAGGCTGTCGAATTCGCCGAGGCCAAGGACGGAGGACAACTCGGGACCTACAAACCACAACTCACTGTCGACGATATTGAAGAAATCTTGGGCATCGAAAAGTTTGAGGAGGAAATTGCCGAGAAAACAAGCAAACCGGGTATCGTCACCGGGCTGGTGGCGTACAGTTCGGGCGGCAACGGTAGCATCCTCTTTATTGAGGTTGCCGACATGCCTGGAAACGGCAGCTTGCAGCTTACCGGTAAGCTGGGAGACGTATTGAAGGAGAGTGTTGAGGTCGCTCTGTCCTGGGTCAAGGCGCATGCGTACGAGCTGGGCCTGACGTCGGAACCGGCCGCCAACATCATGAAGGAGCGGAGCATCCATGTCCACTGCCCTTCGGGCTCGATCCCCAAGGACGGTCCCAGCAGTGGTATGGCGCAGGCCATTGCCCTCATTTCTCTATTCTCCGGCAAGCCTGTACCTCCTACAATGGCCATGACGGTATGTATTTCCTAAGTGACGAAGTGGATAACCATCGGAAAACCGGTACACTGACACAACATTCTGTACGACAGGGCGAGATATCTTTGCGCGGCCGTGTAACTGCTGTCGGAGGCATCAAGGAGAAGCTCATTGGCGCTCTCCGAGCTGGTGTTAAGACGGTGTTACTCCCCGCGCAGAATCGCAAGGATGTGAAAGATCTCCCTCAGGAGGTCAAGGATGGCTTGGAGATCCTCCACGTCAAGTACGTTTTCTCCCACCCCCTCCCCAAAGTGTCTTGCATTTCTGTGCTTCTTTCGCTTCTTGAAGTCGTACCACCCTCTCGCCAGCTGCCTCTTTTCCCACTGGCGCCGTGCTCCCGACGCGGTGATCCCCTTGCCTGCCGCTTTGACCCCTGGTCCTGGAACCGTTCTTCACAATGTGCCGTGTGACTGACCTTGTTGTCCTACTCCAGTCATGTCTGGGAGGCCATCCGACTAGTCTGGCCTGATTCCCAATGGCCCGGCGCCGAGCCCTACCCTCCCATCGAGAGCCGACTGTAGATTGGTAAAATAGGGGTGGGGGTGTATGTGATGCTCCCCGAAGACCATGCACGTCGCGAACACTCACTTGTTTTGTATTACTCAACATCATCACCACTACCATCATTTTTCAACTGAGCCGACCTCTCCTGCCACGACTGAGACTGTATGTAACGAAAGGGAAGGGAAGCGGCATTGCACACACACACTGGGTAGTATGGTCATTCGGTTTCGTTTCGGCGTTTTTGAAGGTGCCTCGGGGTGTCACGGGACGGGCATCCAAGACATTTGACTTGTCCCGTCTTGCCGCGACGTGTATTGTCTTTGTTCATAATGCGTGTTGCAAAAGGAGAATGTTACGTGTACATGTTTCTTCTTGGATCAGTTGATAGGTTCTACAATGGCATTCACTTTCAGAGAGACTCGAGTACAATTAACCGCGCGTTACGTTGTAGTTGACTAGCGCCGCGAAACCGTGTGCAGATGTTGTTTTCACGCTGCTCAGTGACGGGGTGCAGTTGTTGAGTGTTTTGTGATGGTTTACTAGACCGAATCGTACTGGTCTCCCTGTTCTATGAAGTAGGGACGCATATACCTCGGGCAAATATGAACTTTCCTTCTCTTTTCAGAGGTCTGCAGCATCGACGACGCCACTTTGGGTCCAGGTTCCAGATATAGTGCTCACTTACTTTAGCTGTGTTGTGTAATGTATTTTTCTGGGGAGATGGGAAGGGGGAAAGAGACTACGGCTCGACTTCACGTCCTTGATGATTTCTGGCGATATGTGAGAAGGTAACAACACGTCGCAAGATGTAGGGAAATGTTTCTTTCCGGCATATTGTCTACGATAAAGCCGTGAAGACGGGAATTTATTAATCACGCATAATTATGTAGAGGTGTTGTAGCTTTGTGAAATCGAGATAATCTATTAACTCTAGTGGGGGTTTTTTCTGTGTCTTCAGACCAGAACCTTTATGAATTTGACGGTTTACATTGGCTGGATCGTGTGTATGAAGGTGTCTGTTATCTTGGAGGAACATGAGATTTTCCTTCTTTTCTCTCCTACTTGTCGCTTCCACTCGGAGGAAAAAGTATTGCTTTCGCAAGCGGGCGAGATGAAAAATGCCATGCCGCTCGCTCCCCCCGTCTGCTTTTGGGTTCGTTCTCAGATCGCGGCGCGGAGGAGGGAGTTTACCTCCCATTCCCTTTACCGACCGCGGAACAAGACGCGGCTACCCGCAGATATTTGGGAATTTTGAAATACATTCGGTCGGTGACTATTGGCGAAGCCAATGATAGGGGGAGAGATAGATATACAGTGAGCGTACGATTCGATTCTCCCGTCCCCTGGGTTCTTCGTAGAGATAGGCATCATCCCAATCCCACGCCCTCCCCTGCCCGCTTCCGTTGCCGCTGCCGCTCACCCGTAAACAAGAAGTGCCGTCGAGACCTTTTACTGAAGAATTATGTGAGCGAGTAGAAATGAGGTAATGTGAAAAAGGGGTAGAAAGCGTATCAATCGGTGGGGGCTCCTGAGTAACAACCAGAGGTAGCTACGGCCGGCGGCCTCTACTCAACGACAGCGGTAGACGAAACATAATTGTTGGTACCTTTTACTTTCTTCACCTTTGATTCACCATGTCGATGTGTTTGTTCTACACTGCGAATGAGGCCTCCGTGGGACTCGCACCACGCCCCCAACAACAGCCTAGTGGCAAGCAATGGCGAAGCGCCATCACCACCGGTGCCCGATCCGTGTAAGACCCGACGGAGACAAGTTCCAGCTGCCACGAACAAACAGCAAACGTATAGCAAGAGAGAAAACTCGCCGGTTCGTCGACTGGCCATTATTCGTGGCCGCGCCCGTTCGTTACGCCTTCAACTTAACAACTGCAAGTACTCCGTACACAACAACGACTTGCAATGGCATACATACGCCCCCCTCTATTCTATACCGTCTGATCCCCCCCTCCCGCTCGTGTGCCACGGCATAACGGAGAATCTACTGGGACTCGATTAGCGAAATCTCCTTGTTCCACAGGATGGTGTTATCCTTCTCCGTTACAAGGAGAAAAGAAAGAACGAAAAGAGGGGTGGAAGTGATGGGTAGACATGTGCTACGGAGATTTTTTCTACTTTCCTCCTCGGGAGTCCTTCCCCCTTCGCCCGTCATGGTCCGTTCCTTTCCCATGTGTAAAATCCAACCTGGTGTATTGTCATGCTACCCACACCGTCGCGTGGAGGTGGCTTGACGATAGTGTAAGCCGGGTGGAGAGACTCGAGCAGAAGATGGAAATGGGGACAAAGTCTCCGAAATAGTGGCTTCCCCGGTAGAGAGGGGCGTGAAGACGAGCAGTCGGAGAGAAGCAGACTGAATACGTTTCATCTCAATATTGCTATGCTTCGAGACTATCATCGTGCCATTCCTGACCGAAATCTGCATGGTGTTTGTTAGCGGGGAAAATAGTAAGCTCGTATTAGCATGGACTGCCGAGCATGTTAAAGGTGCTAAAACCATGTCTTGCGTTCGACTAGCTCAACGACAGGCATGGAATAAGCTCAGCCGTCATCGCAGCCCTCAAAGAGTGCGCATTGGGTATGTGCATTGGACTTTAAGCCGTGAGGTCCCGTACCAGCAGACGCCAGTCGTGCACCCGAGCTGGGTTCGCATCGCTAGGTCCGGAACTATTGAAGATAATCAACGGGTCCGGGTGACGGCCGGGAGCAGCCTCGCGCCGTTGCAGTCGGGATTTTTCATGACAAAATATTCTCCCCCTTCCACGGCTCACTATTCTCCGAAGACTACGGAATCCGGGAAATGAGTCATCTAGCTCAGATCGCACGCTAGAATCCCCTCCATCAAGGCGGTCCTCTCCCTCGGGACTTTTACAAGAACGAGGCATCAAGACCAGCACCAGCACCCGGGCCTTTTTTATTTTTATTTTTTTTATATACCAGCCGGGCGGCTCAATAGTTCTGCCATCGTTTCCGCCACCCGCTCGAGCTAGTAGGAAGTCTGTCGCTGTGGCTGAAGTGTGCAATTTTGACGACCAGTCGAGCAGGCTAGCCCAACTCTACTGATCAAGGAATTGTCGTTCTTTGGCTCTAGGTCCGCTGCCATCTGCCATTGCGCGTCTGCTCGGACACTAACAGGAACGATGGCGGCAGATCTTGGGGCGACTATATCAAAGTACCGGAGCCATGTGGAAACGAGAAATTAACAGGTTGCTTCTTGGTATCGAACCTTTTTTCCGTCTGAGTACGCTACTTTGTCTAACTTTGATATCGCCTTTGGCCATGACGTTCAAAGGTTACTTGGAAGCAAGTCAAGGTCAGTTTGTCGGCATATTGTGCAAACCATCAGCCTCGTCGGCAGGGACCGATGCGATGACGTCGAAGCCGGGCGCCGGTGCCACGAGGCTGGACGACGATTGCCTCCCAATTCATCGGTCCTGGGGTGGTGGGTTTGATGGAGAGGCCGTTGGTTGGCACAGTTGGGTATCAAGCAATGCTAGATGAATATGACCTGATGAATCTAGCCACCGTGGCCACGTTGCCAAAATGCCTCGAATCGTCAAAATCATTGCTCAGTTGAGATCTTGTCCGATGCGGTTCGCCGACAGGGTTTGTCAATGAGATCAACACGGAGCCCAGCCGGCTTCCACTCAGCATCTCCGGTTACCAAGACCCTTGTAAACTAAGGCGTAATTCAGCGCAGACCGACTCGGAATCACTGCAATTGCGAGGATCCAAGGAAATGATCAGGGTCGTTCCGAACGCCCTCGACAGTCCATTCGTCTCAGAGAAACTACTGTGAATACGTCTTGCGTGATGAATTGGCCTCGATAGCTTGTCTACGTCGCATTGACCGCCCGGTATGGGAAATCGTCTTCGCGACAGATGGTGCTTCAAGATGTTGGCAGCTAGGTTTCCGACTGCCGTGCAGCCGCGAGACCCACGATTCTTCGTATATCCGTGGCAGCGCAAGCTCCTTTGGCAATCCGCCCACTACCCCATTTTGGTCCGATGTGGTAACCTTGCGAACGATCATGAGGGGATTGCTTGACCAAATGGGTCGCGTCATTTTGTTCTGCCAGGGAATGGGATGAACCTGAAGAGGGGTAAGCATGGCAGCAGGGCGCCAATGCCAACCAGCCGGGTTGTATATGTCTACCTACTCCGTACAGCTTCAGGCCCAAGTGCAAAAAGAACTTGAGAGCTTCCCTTGCAGCGGACGGGCGCTATTGTCAGTTGTACAGGTACTCTGAGAGCCGGGGGGGGGGGGCACCGAGTAAGTCTCGTCTGCAAGCACATCCAACGCGGCTCGGGTGCATCTGCGGCGTCAGACAAGGGTTTAAAGGTTCGTCTGATGTCTGTCTGGCAGGACTCGATATTTTCCTTCCCGCTGGTCCCTTGGCCGGCCGTAATTATAGCCAGCTCATCAGAATTCAGATGCGCATGTCAGGACGGTGGAGCCGTCGCAGGCATTCGTAACATCCCCACCGCCAATGCGCGCGCGGGATGATAATCACGGACCGAACAGTCCAGAGTTTGAGAGAGGGGAAGGACTCTTGCAAGTCGCCAGTAATATTCAAGCCATGGTCATGCTGGCCCGTACGAATAGGAACTACATTGGAATGACGAACCGTTCGTGGCCGAGGATGGATATTATGACCGTGAAAAAAAAAATAGTGGTCTGCAAAGCAATGGCTCCCTAGCCCAGTCTAGACATTGGTGAAGTCGGATGTGCGTCATGTTCCTCTCCGGATCCCAACATCGTGTTGCGCTTTGCCCACCGTTGTTGACGAAATGGATATTCCTCGTCTCTCGCTCGGTCTGGGCAGGACTTATCATCTTGTTTGTCTCAACAAGGCGACCTATCCGTTGCAAACTTTGTCGATGCGGGTGTTCGTGGCAGGCCGCAGTCCTGGGATTTCGGCGCAACCGCTTTCAATGCAACATCAAGTGACAGTGATGAGGTGCTTTGGCGTCTGATAAGCGCGCTTTTGGTCCGAACCCCACGAGTCCATCAATCTGAAGTTTTCGGAGAGTTCGTCGTGGATAGACCTTAGTGCAGGCAATTAACGGTCTCCCCGAGCACCCATGACGACGTGGGGCTCGTTCCGAATGCACACCACAACCTTTGAGCCTGCAAGCTTGAAGTAATAGCTTGACATCGGGCATATCGTGTCCTTGGGAGCTTCAGGAAGTATCGCACTGCAGCCACCTGCGCGCATGCTGAAAGACTCGACCTTGCAGCTTTTCGTAGTACGTTGGAGCTTACCCATCTTGAACATGAGCCATCATGTAACCTGCGTTCCCTGAGAAGTCAGTTGACCGCCTCCCGCAGACAGTCCTGAGTATTATCACCAGGGTAAGATCAGATATAGGGGCCCGGGTCTGAGGATTCCGCTGCAGGACAGCAAGCATGAAGATCGGCCCAAACCTCCCTGTAGGCTGTAGCGACACGGGGCCATTCGGTACCAACCTCCCCAGGCTCCCCTACGTGATCCCTTGTCGCTCAATTTTAAATTCGTCCCATCTTCTCAGCCAACCAAGATGACAAGGATGTCACCACAAACCTAAATGAGGCTCACCCCATGTATTCCGGAGTAGGCACACCTGCCAGTGGGTAAGTACGAATACCTAGAGGACTGCGAGTCTCCAATCATAGTATCGGTAGGTAATAACTAGCGCTCTTGAGGGCTCCCGAGTCCCGTATCGTCAGGAAGGATACCTAGTGATTTCGCAACTGACATTGGCGTCTCTGTCAGAACTAGTGCATCTCGTCTTCGGTGCTCACAATGGGGCGGCGGGGCACCTTCGGGCGATCTGCATGATGATACGGCAGGCAAGCTGGACCGTAGTGTGTGTGAACCTGTCTCTATTCCCAGCTGGCCGGTACTGGTAGCTGATTAGGCGAAGGCCCTTTTCGGCAGCGTCGCCCGCAAGTGCGGTCGTATTGGCTTCTGTATCCGTCATACAGCCATCTCAGGGTCGCTGCATGGACCCTGTTATTGAGCCTTTTGTGAACGAGACCGTAACAGACACTGTTACAGCGACCGCCACCAAGTCTTTGAAGGTTCCATTGTCGACTCTATCCCAGACTCCTCTTGTACGGATACGGATCATGTGTAGCAGCCCATTGCTGCTGGTACTCCGTAGTCTGGCATCCGCAATAGCATCACCCTAGAACCGTGGCGCTAGGAACGTCTGATCAGAATAATAGGATGGCCAGGTATTTCATCGTTTTCCAGGTTCAGACGGCGCCTGGGACGCGAAAAATTCTCCGGCTGGCTGCGTCAAGGCTGCGCATGAATCTTGCTCATATGACGCTTTCCCTGATCGCGTGCACAGGTATGGACTCTTAGCTGTGGGGGATCACAGAGAGGTCCGTGACAAGTAGAAGATATTTCCCGTGTGAGCGTCGCGCCTCTATCTGCATTGGTCCTATCCACTCCGGTGCATTGCTTCCTGTGAGGTTCGAGCAGTATTGCAATGGGTCAAAGAAGTAAGTTTCAACTGAGCGGTATCCGTACGGGTACCTAGGTAAGGGAAGTAGACAAAGGCCAAAACAAGAGTGGGAAAAAAAAACGCAGGTCACGATGGGGAACAAAATCTGACAAGGCGACAGCCCTGGTCATATGCTTGACTCGGGTGAATGGCGGTCAACCTCAAAGACGATATCTGCAAGACAGTAGAATTGCTGGTGGTGATGCCATTTCGGACCTGTTGCATCAAGTTGGTTTGAAGTTTGCGACTCAAGTTGCCGTTTGTCTCGAGCACCGTCAACTTCAGTCGTCGCAGAAACCACCTCCACGCCTTTTGGTCATCGGAGAGAGAGACAGTGGCCAACATTTGGTGCGTTTGAGCAGTCCGAATGTTGGTGGAGTGTAGAGAGAGATTGATAGGAAAGCCTTGATAGGCTTGGTCTGGAGACGATAGACGCTTGTGATGTTTCATCCAGCGCTATCTCCAGGTGGGGTAATAAGGTCGGTCAGATCGGAGGGAATATTGCATGAATAGAGGCGACTGGTTCGTCTGAAAAGTTGATGGTTTGGGTGCCTCGAGACTGGTCAACCCGTCTGGTGGGTTTGAGTCTCGCCTTGAGTTCAACCCATCGTCCTCATCAAAGCGCTGTTTTTGCCAGTTCTCAGACAACCGTTCAGGGCCTCTCCCTCCCTTGGCAGCCGACGAAGATGAATCTTGATATTGGTGGATAGACAGATAGTGCGTTTTCCGGAATTGCGAAAGGTGCAACGTCAGGGAGATGTAGCCGTATTCGTACCAGAGTCGTACGGATGCTGCAAGACATCGCGAGGGGTTCCTTCTCGATCCGCGACGAAGCTCTTCTGCCGGAACAAGGCATACCCCGCAAGGTGCTCAGTCCACTGACGAGCTGACGTACGGAGGGGTACTCTCGTTCACGATAGCTAATACCAGGGAGACAAGCGCAAGAGTCGAGTGGACTTGACGTTGACTCTGCCGTTCGAGGTTCCTTGCGCATGGGGGGTTGGAGCGAGGCATCGGACTGCGAGAGCGGTGGGGAAACGATCCAGGGCAGATTCTAGATGGCGAGTCCGACAAGGGGCTTGGCGACGACGGTTAGAGGCTGCGACTTGTTGTGCCGCGGGTCGGGGAAATCGAGTACCGGAGAAAAAAGATGGGATGACAAGTCTGACAGGGTACCCGTTGTATTGGCAGGGCCAGGAATCTTTGAGCCTGGGCCGAGACCTAGACCTGGGTACTCTTTCTTGCCCACGCAAGGGCTAGGTTAGACCTGGGGGCGTGAGCTTTGTTGAGGTGGACTCATCCGTAGCCGCTGTACAAAATGGTCGAGCTTAGAGGTGACCAAGGTCCATCGGACTATCGGACTCGGATAACCCTGTTCGCCTGGGCACTTTGTAACCCGTACTACCGTGGGTAGGGAGTACAACGACAAAGTGATTGGAGGCTGGAGCGTGGTAGAAAGATGGTTTCCTCGGAGGAGTCGACAGGTGCAGAGCAAGGCAGGCAAAGGCGGCAGCGGTGTTTAATTGATTGCAGGATGTGAGCAGTGAGCCAGGCTGACCACCCCCCGTCGTGCAGATAATTCAGTACTCGGCCGAGTGGTGAGGTTTGTTAGGAATTCAGGTGAGGTGGAGAAAGTTGGGGGTCGTGGTCGTTGGCGCACGATTCAGAGCTCGTTGTCGGCAGCGACTGGAAATTGGACGAGATGAATGCACCCCAAGGTTCCTGGTAGGGCTCGTTCGGGCACAGTGAGAGTGCCGGGGAGGTGCTTGCACCTGCATCTGTGGACCGTAGTCCCTAGTAGGTATCCGTATCCTGTGCCCATACGGCGAGGAAGTTATTTTTGAAGGCAAGTAACATTGGGAGAGGGGACTGAAATTCCATGACGAATGCTGCTGCACTGCTGGCTGCTACGGAAGCATGGCTTGGCAAAGTAGCTTTGAGTCTTTGAGGTAGGTAGATGTGGGCAAGCGGCCGCAGTGGTTGGTTTCGATGGTGTCTATGGTGTTGGTGATTTGTGGTTGGGGAGCATGGTCGAGCTGGCTTTGGCGTGACGACAGAAAGTGACGATGTGCGGCTGGTATCTGTATGTACGGAGTACTTGGTGCCTTGGTCCTTGAGTGCTGAACGATGAATGAGCCTGAATGAGTCTGACAATCAGCGAGGGATGAGCAAGGTGTCGGGAAAGATGCACCGGGGAGTTTTTTCCCTTGATGTTTTGCGGCTTTGCCCCAGAACCCCAGTCGGAGCGCAAATTGTGTCCGAGATGGCCAGCATCAAACCGGGTCTGGGGTGTTTCTCTCGGAGCATTTCATTAAGTTGGATTGGGATTGTCCGACGTTCGAATGGGAGAACCTGGCCATTTCTTGTTGTTCCGAGTTGCTCTTCTGCTCTCTCTTTTTTCTTTCTTTCTTCTTTTCAGGTGTTGAGGTCATGGTAGGGTTCATCAGTGAGGTAATTAGCTGACTAGTGACCGTACTCCGTACCTACCGAAGTGTGAACAGGCCTAGTCCTGGTCATGGAGAATGCGTTTCTGGTCGAATTCTCGTCGTCGATGTCGATGACGGCTGGGAACTACCTGAGGTAAGGTATGCGCCAGTTGAGCGTTGAGCACGCGAACGACCGTGGAATCCTCCGGATGTCGTTGCGACTTCCATGATCTTACGTTAGCTAAGTAAGGTACCTACGTAAGGTACCTACGTGCCTGCCTACCTTCCTCAAGTTGAGAGACCACTGACGGGCAAGACTAATGTATCTAAGATGGGGTCACGCAGTCTGGCAGGAGCGCCGTTACGGCACTGGGGAAGGTACCTTCTAAGGTAGGTTGGCTTGCCGCATCCGAGCAGCCCCGCGCTCATCCACCAAACCGACGGGAAGCTAAGACATGGGAAAGTGCCTACCTAACCCAGACAAGCCAGATTCCCAGGTACCTTCCTTGTCTTACCTAATCTTTTGTCTCACAGATGAAAGTGAGGTGGTCGTCTTGCCGAAGAAATGGGAAGACTTGATCTGTCCTGCCTCACTGGGCCCGTTGGTCAAGGCAGGCAGGCACGGTAGGTAGGTTGGAAGGTAGAAGCACGTACTTTCCGTTGTTGAGATTCGAGCAGGTCAATGACAGGGCATTACGGGAAGGTGGGCGTCCTCAGGTGAGGCAGGCGCGGCAACACGGCTCAATATGTGCTCCTTCTCCATTCGGATGTTCTAGCCAACATTGCATCGTACCTACCTGGCTGCTGAATGCTCACCGGCATCCATCGTCCAGCCCTTTCTTGGCCCGATCCATCATCATTCTGCCATCGTTCTGCGGCCTGCCATTGCCATCGCCATCCCATGTCATTTCCCATCTCCCAATTCCCACCGACATTCTTCATTGCCTTCTGGATTGCCGCTTGGTTCTTCCGACCTCGTGAAGGGTGTTCCTCGGCGCAGATCCATGCTTGTTAGCAACCCCGCCACTCTCACCGAAGCAAACTGGGCCCAACATGATCAAATCGTCAAAAGTCATCAACCGTCAGCCCACTCACTCTGACACGCCCACTTCCATAATCAACCTCCAAGACCGTACCCGTTCCCGTACGAAGAGTACCAATAGTCCATAGCCAGAGACGCCTGCATCGTCCCCTTCCTCCCTCCATGGGTTCCTTGGCACAACAGAGCAACCGCCATTTCTTGCAAGTTGCCCTTGGTCTAGACTTGTCCACAAACAAGAATCCTACAGCCTGCCAAGCACAATCGCCACTCCAAGTCGACGGCCGCTCTTATTGTCCTAATCTCTCGATTCAAATTCCATCCTACCGCCCGTGTCCGACCACAATGCACACACAAAGTATTATCAGAGTCGCGAGGGATCGCGCTGTGACCAGGGCGTTCTTTGGCCAACCTTCTGTACAATTCCCTGTCATAATCTGTTTCGACTCTCCAGCAATTCAAAAGTCTTCGGCCGTCGCCGCACATCGTCTCCATTATCGATAAATTATTAACCTGGTCCTGGACCGCTGTGGGCACTGGCGGCACTTCCGGCCTTGTACTTCAACATGAGCCCTCGATGCATGTTGTACTGCGACATGGGCTGCTCTGAATAGAGGAGAAAAAGAAGAAGAAGAGTCAAAACACAAAGAGAGGGGGGTGAAAACTCTCCGGAGCGGAAGCAAAATCAAGCATCCAGGGAGGATGGATACCTTCTCGGCTTCGGAGCATCTGACTTCTTTGCGTTTCTGTTCCCGCACTGCATTGCATCGTACCCGCCCGACCAGCTTCTGCCTCTTCATCGCCGTCGGGATTTTGACTCAGTCCCTCTTCCTCACGAGCATAATTGAGACCAACACCTGCAGTTCACCACCCCAATGCAGACTCGCAAAGTCGGCTATCCCCTGAGTTATATTAACCCAATTTAATCAAGCAACTTGAGCCATGGCAGACGGCCTGCTGGCCACCCGGGATTTTCTGCAGCTTCTTCTTCAACAACGTCGCAACGAATCACGTCTGGAGTCCTGGACAGCCCGCCCGTTGCTTGACGGACAAGCCAGGGACTGGCCTGGCCTACCCAGGCTTGCCAAATCCTCCACCATGTCAGGCCCAAGCATGGCGGAGGGGTGTGCCCTGGCAGCCCTGGCCTAGTTGCCAGAATCCGAGTGGAATAGGAATCCACTGATACCCATTGAAACTGCTTACTCTACCTGCTGTGTAGGAGCCACCGCCTTTCCCGGACGGTACTGTAGCACGCTGTCACACACAACGGGCAAGATGTCCACAGCTCACCATTCGGCCTGCACACCAACTTCAATTCGTGACTCTACGCAGTATACTCCGTATTGCTGGCCAGTGGCGACAATCGCCATGGCATGCCACGTGCCAAAAGCCCCCAATACAGGCTCGGCGCCTGACATGACTGCTCACATCTACACAGTCACGACAGTATGCCTACCGCGGGCCAGCCGATGATTTGAAAACCAACCCACAATGGGCATTTACGATTGTGGACGAAGAACCACGGAGAGCACGGAACGCGTGGAGGAAGAATAGCCAGAACCAGACAAGGGACGTCCTCCGGTACGAACTGGAAATAGAATCCCGTGGCTCTGGAAAAGCTTCCCAGCGTCTGAAGTTCGGACGACATATGGACCAGGCCACCGAAATAATAAGGTCCTGCTCGCATTGACAGTAAGCATTGGATCTTCGCTGTGACAGCCGTCCAGTGTCGCGGGATACTTGCTGAGACACACCTCGGCTTGAACATGACACAGCCGCGAGTCGCCCTCGAAAGCGGGTCAGTCTCGAAAAGAGCCACGACGCCTTTTATCAATATTCTTCAATGGTCCGAAGCTCAACATTCGATCTCCTATTGATATGGAAGCGCCAATCTCTCGGGAGACACACAGCGCGCAAGAGTAGTGGCTGCAACGCTGAAAGCCGTATCCATCGTCATACCCGGTCTCCTGGAGCGTCTGTAACGTGGATAAAACTGGACCAAGTCCGCTGGCGCCAGCTACCACATGACGTCCACTGGGCCGTGCGACTGTGCAGCGCTGCGGATACAGCTTGATCCCCGGGGACAGCTCTGGACCTTGAGTCGGAAGAGATGAAGGAGATGCAGATGATCAACCACACACCACGGGAACTTGGATCATCGCCCTCAAGTCCGAAGCATCTCAAGGAGGAGCGTCACCATCTAACGTATTCGCCAACCTTAATTTACGTTGGTGTTTCTTCACCGCCATGGACGGTCTGGTCGTACGGATAGCTATAGTAAGCTTGCCGGCCCGTAAAATCAATGCCTTTGTTCTTCCGGATTCCGGCTGGTGCCGCCTCACAAGTACGGATAGTTTCCCGGCCATCGACTTCGAGCTTTAAACGACCAACCTCGATGATCCAGGCGCGCCTTGGCACGACCAGGGCTTCCGACTGGATCATCAGACGAAGAAGGGGACCTTAAACCCATGGAGGCATACAGACCGGGGTCAGGATGGAATAGACCACCTGCGGCGTGTGTGGCAGCCGACCGACCAGGGCCAACCTAGCGCCTGCGTTGACAACGGGACGCAGATGGCAGCCGAGCGCCCTACAGATCGGCATTCCTACCTTGCCCCAAGTGAAGTTCGGTAAGCACCAAGGTCGGATCCAGACGTCCAAATTCCCTGTGCTAGAATATCTCATCGAGGGATGAGGAGGAGGAAGAGGAGGTTCGTCCATATTCAAGCATACCAGAGACTTACTGTGGTGAGAGTAAATGTCCTGAATCCGTTACGGGCACCTTCTGGTATGAATTCATATCGACTTGATACACCTTTCAATTTGGCTCAGCCGCCCACTGAAAAGATTCAACCCGATAGTGCGTGACCTCGCCGACTCCATATTGATCTGGCTGGCGGCGTTCTGCGTATACGTAGAGGCAGGCTACCTGTCGGGGCGCATGGGTTCCTGGCCGACAACCTTCGTTTTTCGACTGAAGCCAATCTTGTTCGACTGCATGGACCTCGTCTCACCGGAAGACCAGATTTCTAATTGTTCGGCACAGGTGCGCCTTGCCGACACTGAGGGCTCCTGTATTACGAATATATACCAAGGGAAGGTTGTGATGATGACGACAACCACATGGGCAACGAGAGAAGCAATTAGACACCTTCAGATGAATGAACGGGGAAAGCAGACAAAAGCACACTGTGCGAACCCGAACAAACTATCCTGTGTCTCGTGGAAGAAATAGACCGATCCTTCACACAGCCAGAACGACGTCCACAAGGTTTCCCAAACGTGGACAAGGGAGTCGCGAGGCAGTGAAGTTGATCATGCCGTCACTGACCGAGCCTTACAGGATGCAACGCGCCGGTATAGAGGAACAATGGCGGGAAGACTTGCCAGCAGTACGAATCAAATTTGTCTGCAGAGTGTGGCCCCAGAGACGTATGTTGCGATCAAGGCCCGCAAGCTGTGTTTTATCATGTGTTGTCTACGGATACTCTGTAGAAAGCTCAACGGCCATTCATTCTACGGAGTAGTGTCCATGTGCCAGGGTCCCTATTCGGGATGGCACTGTTACACCAACACGTCCGAAACAGGCCGAGGGTTGGGCCTTGTGCGAGAAGCAAGCTCGCATCTCGTTGGTGGAATTTTTTCGCGACAACCCCAGGTAGGCCAGAAATCGAAGAAGGATACTAGCAGCGGCTGCTCAGCAAAAGTAGCGACGGAGCCATCGCGTCGCACGTCTCTGAGAAGGCTGCTGATCTGAGGGTTCGCTGGGCTCACAGATGCCTGACTTCATCGATTCCTGGGCACCCACGCAGATGGTTGTGAAAGATATGTCGGATGGAGCGCATTGACCCAATAATTGCCAAGAGGACTGGGCGAACGGGAGGACATGAGGAAGCATGACGCGAACAACCTGCATACGACCGATGTATGGGACGCTTCGTCTCGCCCCCAAGTGGTGTTGAGGTTTTCCCGCATGAGTAGTGGGAATCGGTACTCAGCTCCCACACCCCTGCAAGCAATTCCCCAACTCGCTTCAGAGTTGTTGTGCTGGAATTTTGCAGCTCGGGTGCTATGCGGACAAGAAACCTTAGACGGGCTGTCCCCATTGCAATGCTTCCGCGATGCCGGCACTTTCGACTGCCTAGCCTCTGGCCGTTGGGCACGGATCCGGCAACCTCGACTATCGGCTATCAATCCTTCTAGAGACCAAGTGGCCATGTCACAGGTCAAAACTTGGATTGCCATGTGGAGAGGCGAAGTTATCTTGTCTCCGCACATAACCGAAAGCTGCACCGAGGCAGGCAGGAGTGGCAGGACAATCACGACTAGCAAACAAGGCGAGACCACTTGTTGGTATCGACTCCGATTGCTGTCTGTCGGCGGCTGCCAATCAGCAAGGCGGCCTTGAGGTGAAGGGCGAGCCGCGTCGGGCAAGTGGGCAAGTTCCAGAACATGACAGGCCGCAAGACAGGGCGCAAGGCAAGGAAAAGGCACGAGAAGATTCGTGGCAAGGCCACCTGAACTTCGCAGGTTGCCCTGGCCCTGCGAGCGAGGGGAGATGGGGACGAGATGTATGAGGGACGACACCCACATCCACTTAGGCCGACATGAGCATTTGCGGGCAATTTACCATTCCTTTTTAGAGGGGGTTTGCCGGGCCCAGAAGAAATCGAAGAACTAACATGTCGATTCCCTGGCTAGCGGCACTGGCTTGACGTTGACAGAAAACACACACTCAGACATAGCTGGGACCGTTCACGCTACGAACGAACCGACGCTACCTCATGTGCGGTACGGTCAGCTCGCCCGCTCTCGTTGAACAGGACTCCAGGAGCAATGACTTGGGCCACCGCGAGTGCCAATGATGCAGAATAGCGCGAACGCGGCGGCGGCAGTAGAGCACCTCTGACGATGCACTGCTTCCTGGTGGTGTGGTCTCGACGTTGACCGGCCCTTTTGCTACGGCTTTAGCGCCGCCTCTGGGGTTTGCCTTTCCCAGGCAAAAAAATTGCCAACCCGAATTGGGCTCATTCCGCATAGCGTGGGGCGCCGCACGATTCCTGGGTGAAAACAATCAAGTTCAATGGCGAATGGCATTGGCATCAAGCCAGGGCCATGGTATCGACTTGGCTACGCTACTGTGGACTCGAGATTGGAATCGCATATCCGACATCTAGCATCAAGTTGCTGGTATCGAGTGGTATCAGAACCACACAGGGATGCCGCGGATTTACCCTTCCTCTCTGCGTGCTTCATTGCCATCTTGACAAAGGCATACCGAAGCGACATTTTCATGGCCTACTGTGTGCATCTGTAGTCACGACGCATGTCGGACGAGATGCAGACGATGGATCTATTAGGCAGGTCTTCGCTGCGGATGCGATGCAAGAGGTAGGTGACAAAAAGTGATACCGATGAAGTGCACGCCTCGATTGGTCAGTGGACCATGTGCAGACCTGGCGACTTACTCACAATACCTACTTTTGTACTCCATACGCAGTAAGGAGTATCAAACACATCCCTTCTCACGTGGCGAGCAATGACCGACAAGCACCATTACCCGTCCACCGAGTGCGAGACATCTTGGAGTACCTACTCGACGGCGACTTGACCATGGTTTACGATTATTGGGTTGGGCAGCGGGGGATTCGTCACGGCGAGTTGTTCTTTCGGAGGTTTCCATCTCGAGCGACCTGCCTTAGTGAACTCCAAGCCCCCAGCCCCGGTGCCGTACTAAGGCAGGGTAAGGGTGCCAGGCTTCTGACTTCTGAGTAGTAGGGGAGGCGGTGGCGGCGAGGGTGATTTTGGCGAGGACCGGGCGGACAGCGCACATACCAGGACAGGCCTGGTAGTTGACCGTTGCGACCTTGGCCCGGTTGATATATCGTACCTGGCACCCATCAGAATGATCTCCTTGCCGAAGCGAAGAGCGCACACGAATATGTGGATGAATGGATGAGCAGAGGGCCAGCAACAGGTCTGAAAGGCACGACCTTGTTCGGACCGGTAACGCATGCAAAACGGCTCGTGCTCGTGCTGACAGTGTACGGATTCCTCGACCTCGTCAAGCCTAGGGACATCAAGCAAAAGAACCACACTGCCGTGGGCATCATACCAATACAGTGGCTCCCAAACCAACGAGTCGTATTAGAGGATGGGGCCGCTGCGTAGTTATGCAACACGGCGCGGTGGAAGCAACCGCCTCTAGCTCCGAGAGTACCAAGGCGTGCACCAGTCACCACCGACAGATGGCTGGCCTCCCTCGGCTTACCGCCTCTCTTGCAGACTGAGTTCATGGTCCCCATGCTGCTTGCTGCTGGTGGGTTTCGGCGATGTCAACGGCGATGTCAACGACGGATAAGCAAGGGAGATGGAGAGAGAGTATGTGTCCATACTTGGGGTACGGTGGATCGAGTTGACCAGTCTATACCTACGGATACGGATACATGATATCTGTCTGTCAGATGTCTGTACGAGATGAAGCCATGTAGCTCGGTCTGAGTCTGATTCTGCTCCTGGGCCTGCTGTATCTGCATCTGCATCCGTACCTGCTCCCTGACATCCCTGCCACCAAGTTCGGACGGAAACTGGAGATGACCTGATGTGACCCACACTCAGACACCATTCCGACAAAGTAGTCGGGACTTCTCTGAAAATACTCGAGTCGCAGCTGAATCAAGTCATATCTACTTGCGCCTCCCTGTCCCCCCTGGGCGGCAGCCAGCAGGTGACGTCTGGCCTTCTCCGCTGCACAGCAATTTTGCTTCGGTTTGAGCTTCGTCACCCCCAGCCGGTGAGTGACCACGCCTCCCTCCTTCCACAGGCTCTAGTGTAGACAATGGAGATTAATATAGTGAAGAGAAAGGTTTCACGAATATATTCGCCTAGCACTCAGAAGACGATGCTAGAAGAATTGTGCGTCTGCCGATGCAACTCGCGAGACAGCGATCAATTTTGAGAATACAGATACTCATAGGTATTTCTTTCGCTCTTGACCAGACCAGGTGTCTTCCTCTCATGAACAAAGTGAAGGCATATCAACGTTACAAATACCTAATGTACCTGCGCCCTAACAAGAACAAGAAAAACAGTTGGCTCAAGGTTGCCATGCTGTCCTGCTTGTTACTCAGTACGAATGAGTAACTTAGGTTACTAAGGCGTGGAAATTCCGCGGTCAACCCTCCACTGTCACCAAATGGCCCAGCTTTCTTTTTCGATGGATCGTGGCCGGATCTATCCAACCATGCCACCCGATCCAGGATGTCTGCAGACTGTTGTCCACAAGTCATTTCCTCCTCACCTGCGCACGACCCTGCTTCTGGCCACGGCCACGGCCAGGCAAGTTCTCTCTGTCTCTGTCTCTCTCTCTCTTTCTCTCGTTCTCTCGCGCCCGCGCACTGCTCACGGCCGCACGTCAATCGGCGAGCTAGGAACTAGGAGCTAGGAGCCCAAGCCCAAGGTGGATGGTTGGTGGAGAGTAACGGTGACAGCTGGCTCTTCAAGGTTCCTCGCTCACAGCCGTCCATCTACGAATACACCTGGTCCATGTCAACAACGTCTTGTCCACCCTTCCACTAGCAGCGTTGACCCTCAACCTTTTGAAGACCCTTTAACCCGGCTTGCCTATAAGCTAGGTGACTAGGTATCACGATGTGGCTTCTAGCTCCATCTCATTCTCATTCTCATTCTCCAGTTGCATTCCCATCTCAGCCTTCTGCCCCCGTCAAAGTCAGCTCGCCCTGCCCGGCCGGCATGGCCGTCAGCCACAGGATGGGTACCCTGGGGCAGGTAGAGTTTCATTTGGAGAACGGCCACGCTGAAGAAGGACTACCCATGGAAGGCGGCTGAAAGAGAGAATCGGACATGGCGATTATTTTTCTCGAGCCTCGAGGTTCCTAGACGACGTCCCTACGGACGCGTTGCTGATACCTTTTCTTTCCCGGCCGACTGAGCAACACGAATGCGACGGGATTTTGTAGTCTAGACAAGACTCTGACCCCCGATGAATTGGTACAACTGCGACTTCTTCGTTGGGAGAGCCTCCGTATCCGCAGAGTTGCCGAGTTGGATACTTTGGCGAATCTGCGAAGCCATGGTTTGCGGCAAAATTGAACGAGCACCCATCAAATGTCCGCCGGAGACGGACGACACTGCATCTACGCCACAGTGTACCGTGTATTCATGGGCTTTGCTGTGTGGAGAGCCCGAAATGAGGCGAGGCACAGATCCTACCCTGATGCCGACCTAGCTGAGCTTGTGTGCAGTTGCAATTTAGTATCTCGCCAGGACATCAGAGATCGTTCACACCGAGGACAGGCCTCGGCCTAGCTAACGTATTGATGTGCTCGTTGAGCTACCCGTACTTTAGCTACCTAGGTATCGACACCCGCATCCGCACCCGCACCCACACCCGCACCCACAGCCTGGGCACGCAGTACATACATCCGCCTCCGTTTCGCTGGCGCAGCGCTAGGGCGCAACGTGCCGTGTGTCTTTGGTGAGGTGCCACCTAGTGGCCGCTAAGACTGTAAGACATCCTCCCTGCCCAGTCCACGGACACCTTAATCATGTCTCTCATCGTATCGACAACTCAGAGGACCATCCGAGACAGACACGCAGGAGGACGGACGTGCCTCGAGCCGCTCAAGGATGATGACAGGCCAGGGCTCGGACGCGGACGGACAATACATCGGACGGCACAGCACAGGACAGGGCATGGCAGGACGGGACAGGACCACAGGACCATAGGACTACAGGACCACAAGAACGACTCACAAAGGAAATGGGACCAGGGCAAGCCAAGCTCGGAGAGAACGAACGTGGAGAAGATGGAGGGGACCAGAAGACGCCCTGCCACCTTTTCTCCTTCCGCTGCCACGCTGCCATAGCCGCATTCCGTCCCTCAAGCTCCAGCATGAGCATGTTCGGTATCCTTGCCTTCCTTCACGTACCTACCAATATTCGTACGCTATTCCTTGGTACTCCGTTCAAATACCACAGTAAGTTGCCTTCCTACCCGTCGTCCGACATACCTTGCCTTACAGCGGTCTCCGAAGGCGGCACCTCACGTACGGATACCGTGGTCCTTGCCCCATGACAATGGTAAGGTATCCAAGGGTAGTAGCTGACGAGGATGGGATGGCAGGTTCCCTTACCTCGCCATTCAAGGCCTGGTTACGGATACGGATACTTCCTTTCTCTCTTGGGTCTCCAGTCTCCTCCATCCCCAGTGGCCTCGCAAGTTGCAACATCTGGTGAACATTCAACCTCTTACATACAACCCTATCATGGTTTGTTTTCCAACGGCTACCCCGTCGTGCGCGGCTACGTGTACGTCTTTTTTCCATTCAATGCCACCATCTCAGACCCGTCATCTCATCTCTCTGTTGCGCTCGCAGGTCGATCCCTCCGCTCGCCTCTCCACATATCCCACAACCTTCTTTCGACCCCGTCTACATTGCTGCATTCACACCCTCCCCTCCCCCCATGTCCCTAACCCCGTGGCCCAGTTCCACGCACCCACGTTCGCTCATCTGTCTCTCCCCCTACCTAACTACCTACCTACCGCTACATTACCCCCTGGACCCTGGGCTACCGACACCACCACCACCGGCATCATAACCACGAGCATCAGCAGCCACCGCCGCAAACCTATGTGCAGCGATTACAACGTTGGCTCGAGCGTTGCCATGCGTTCCGTCAGTACGTACTTTGATATACCTGGCTCGAAAGGTCTCGTCTCGTCCTGCCTTACCTCTCCGAACGAGCCATAGCACACACGGCCACATGGTCTGTCAACATGTTGACCATGTTCTTTGTCCTGACGTGCGTGCCTGGGTTAGCCACAGCTACACTTCTTCTATCTGCAAGGTACTCGAGAGATCAAAGTTAATTAGCACAGGAAGATCGATCATCCATTCCATCGTCTACATTACCGAATGTGTATCTGTACGGACCGACGCTCACTCTTCCGGCTCATTACTCTGCTTCTTCTCTTTCGCAGATTCAACGTTGTCTTTTCCCCACTCTCTGCCGCTTCCACACTCCCCCAACCTCGCTCTTCAATACCCATCGATATCAAGTCAATCTTACAGTTCCTCCACTCTCTCCCGCTGCCTGTCTTCATCCTGGCTTGGTCTCTCTACCTCTTCTAGTGAACGAAGTAGGTATACCTTGACTTGGAGAGTCACCCCCGGGTGTTGGTCTGTCTCCTCCCCCTCCATCTACGAACTACATACACTACATGCTCGCCTAGGTATCCGTACCCTCCACCCATCCATCCCATCTTATCCTTGTACGAAATTCATCCCATCCCATCCATCCCCCATCCGCATCCACCAGTCAGTCTTCTTTTCCTCCTTCCTGGCTCCCGGCTACATTGTACATACCCATCCTGCCATCTGCCATCTGCCACCTGCTACCGGCTCCGACATTCGAGACAACGTCCACCCCTCCCTGTCCACTCCCACCTGAACCATCCCTCCTTCGCATCCCCAATCAAATTTGGTACTTTGCACGCTGCATACTGGCCGTCACTGCTAACTTGCAAAAGTGAAAACTGTGGTAGGGGAGAGACACAGTGAGGGAGAGCCTGCAGACGCAATGAGGCCCTTTTGATTTCACCGTAAATTATTATTGCATCTTATTTCTCCGTCCCCTCTCTCTCTCTCTCTCTACGGGTAGTCCTGCTAGCTTTCTCTGGCCTTGGCCGCGTCCACGGTCCCGTCCCGTGTCTGCATCTTCCTTCACTCACCCTTCACTGGACTGTGGCCCAACTGACTCTTGTCTCCCCCACTGTCTTATTACGTTGTGGCTTCATACGTGCCTGGTTTAATCTCATCCGGGAACCCTCAGACCTAGCGCTACTATCGCCATCGCTACCGTCAAATAATATTCTCATCTCCTCCCTAGCCACCTTACTGACTGCTTCAAGTTACTGATTTTCTGTTTTTGCTGCCCACGGCTGGCATTGCTACCAGTTGATGGTTTTTCTTTCCTCTATCTATCTATCTCTTTCTCTCTCTTTCACCCACATACTTACTCCCTCTCACACACTCTCTCACTCTGTCCTTTCTCTGCCACACGCCCCCTTCCCGTCCCCTCACACTCAAGACGGATACGTCGCAGAAAGCATTGACCTTACCTCATCCCAATCTGCACACGCTCACACACACCTCTCTCACACAGACGCGCGGAGAATTGTCGTTGAACAGGGGATCGTGATGGCATAGCCCTCTACCCTTGATTAGCAGCCACTCTAAAGACGTTGACCAGGGTGTTCCCTGGCCTACCTTTTCCCTCGACCAGATCAACCCTGAACCACACCCTAGCTTCATCTCAATTGCCCCCCTCCCCTCGTAGGTCTAGCAAGCCTGCCTCCAGTCACACAAAAACCGACCGGGAGCCACCGATCGACTGCTCCCAAAAAAAAAAAAAAGCCTATGGGTCCTTCTCTCCAACGTATCCAGCCCTCGAGAAATAACGCTTCTTTATTCCGGCCGCCGAGAGGAGAGAGAATCGGAGAGACAAAAAGAGGCTAGGGGTAGACTAGATCTACATCGTCTTCCTCCCTTTCCTCTACTTCTACCCTTCTCTTCCTCTTATTCCATCACTTATACATCCGTACCCAGAGACAGGTCACCGGTACGCAGGTATCCAGCCATCCATCTCCGCACCCCGTGCCTGAGGTTCTGTCGCGGTACCTCCTGCAACTGCCCGCATCAGCATCGCGCTCGACGACCCGCCAGCATCGCCGCAAGGGGCTTCATTGGAGCTTGGAGTATCATTGTGCGAGCGTCCTGCTACAGCAGCCTCATCGTCTTACAGCATCGGACGCTACATCTTCTCATTCCTGGTCTGCTTTCCTGGCACAGCTGAACCGGTCTTCTCTTGCGACTCTCGTACTTAGCACGAACGCCCGGTTGAGTGTTTAAAGACGGCGCGCGAACTTGCATTTGTCTTTGAAATACCCGCCGGTTCAGACTTTTGCTATTCGCCATATCGAGTATTTCTCTGGGAACCACGAAAGAGCTTTCTTCTACCCACCGGGACTGGTGTTTTGAGACTGTGTGGACAAGAGAAGGAATTCAACTGATCCGACCAAGAGGAACAGGCATCTTTCGAAAGGAGCCACAAACGTCGACAGTCTTTGAGACAAGAAGGAGTATTCAATTTGGACCTGGAGCACGCAAGAGCGACACGGCCAGCTTCAGAATATCGACAACCGCATACGACGCACCGACAGCGTCTACGCGATAGTTCCGGCATCTCGCAACATTCTGGGAAACGAGGCGTCGTCTAAACGAAGACGTGGGGAGTTCTCGACCCAGGTGACCAGTGCAGCTGCATCAGAACATCCATGCAAGCCATAAGTAGCGATTGCGATACGTCGTCTACCTCGTTCGGCCAGCGCCGAGGCATCTCCGATCTGGCGCGATTCGCCCTCGACCTGACCTGGGCAACGCCAACAAGAGCAGAGTCCGAGACTCCTGCTCGACCCAGAGCATATCCTTCCCCGCCCATGTCAGGGTCTCCTCCTCTTCCGCCCAAGCCAAATCCAGAGGCTGGTGACCGAGGGCAACTGCATGGCAGCTATCCGTCTACCAGCCCGCAAAATGCCTACAGGGGAGGACTGCCGCCAACGACGATACCGCAAGGCGACTACCGAGGACCTCCGCCTCCGCCGCATTCCCTGCCGCCGCCCCAGCCCCGATCATATTACGCCGATCCACATGACAGAATGCCTTACTCATACCCTCGACCCGACGACCACCTGCGGACTACGGCTTCAGGATACGCACCTGTGGCAAGCCAAGTCATGCAGCAGCGGCCTCCTCCGCCCTACATGCAAATGTCCGGTCCACCGCCGCCACAACCAGCAGGACCCCATCAGCATGGCTATGCGACGACCATGTCGCAGACATCCCAGGACAGTGGTCCCTATACGTCTCCCAAGACGCAAAGAAAGACAAAGGGCCATGTGGCATCAGCCTGTGTGCCATGTAAACGAGCCCATCTTCGGTAGGTTACCACTCTCCCCGCAGATATCCCAAGTGAAACGGGCTGTGGTATCTCGATACGGTGACGCTGACATTTGGTTTAGATGCGACGGTACGTACGACTGGCTTGCTAGCTAGCTAGCCTAATTTTGATTTTTTTTCGTTTTGCGTTTTCTTTGCGTTGTCATTTCTGCATTGTGCTTTCGACTGGGGGATTGACCAAAAGAGGAAACTCCCGCGGACTGCAAGGAACCAGCACTGCAGCCTCCGGGCGCATGCGGCTCCAAATCTTTGGGGGAATAACACTTGACATCATCACGCTACAAGAGTGAATCTGGACGCAGCATTAACCTAGCAAGGCGTGCGTGCGTGCGACACTCGAAGCAGCGCAGGGATCAACCCCTTGACCTGAGACCGATGCTGAGGGGAAGACGATCCCGCCTGGGAGGATCATTCGCAGAAACTCGGACGGAGAGTTGAGATGATTGCGTTGAATGGGATGGCGCATGTCGTCAAAGGCTGTCAACCAAGTCTTACTTGGGCTGAGCGGGTGTCCGTGAGCCCAACAGGACTGGCGTCAATCCTATCAGAGAGAACCGGTCTTCCTTGGCCGGACTTCCGCGCCGCATCTCAGTTCCTCCAGCTTCTCTCATTCTCACAACCAAACGATCGACCAACCGCTACCGTTCTGGCGCCGTCTGGTTCCTGGGCCCGTTCGCTCCGGAGTGTCGGCCCGGCATTTTGGGAAGATTGGCGGGTAACAGCCGGCACCCCCGGGAGCGACCCTCGAATCTTGATTACGGTTAGGGATGCGGTGAACTCGCCAATCGCGTGTCGTTGTACCGGGTGTGGTTGCTATCGAATGTGCCATGTCTGAAACAGAAAGCGGAGGCCATTTTTCCCTTGCGCGAGAGCTTTTCTGGATGGACTTGGCTGGTCGATCGCTGCTCCGTCTGGTCTGGTCGCGGGATGATCCAAGTGGACAGAACTAGCGTGTCATTGACGTGTCGGATGCGACGCATGGCAGCTGGGGGCGGATGGGGTGGGAAAAGCAACCAAATGTCTAAGCCACGCGACTTACGAGCAAGTGCCCGTTGGAAGACGTCATGTAAGCTTTCTTGCTTAACAGGTGGTGGTGGAGGCGTCGCTTTTGCACTTGCAACAGACAACTTTGGATCGTGCGCTTGCGTGTTTTCTTTTTCTCCTTGTAGTGTGTGGAGAGAGGGAACACTACAACCGGATGACAATTTCGCTGACGTGCTCTTTGCGACAAATAGCTCAACGGCCCTGTTCGAGATGCACAAGCAACGGCAAGGAAGACGCCTGCGTTGACGTGCAACACAAGAAGCGTGGCCGCCCACGGCTGAGAGACGATCGAGAAGCCCGCTATGGCCCCTCGACATATCAGCATCCCCAGGATGCCGCAGCCGCCGCCGCGGCAGCAAGGAGACCGCCGCTGAGCCACTACTCAGCTGGCACTCCCATCTCAGGGTACGATGACCCCATCCGAGGCAGTCACTCCTATCGCGTTCTAAAGTCTCAACCAAGCGAACCCATTGCGCCTCGGTATCTGGACAGAGCTCCCATGGGCGAGGCGAACCTATACAGCCAGCCCCCGTCTATCGCCTCCGGTGCGCCTGAGCCAGTCATCTTCTTGACGACAGAGCTGGAAATTGCGCGTGCTTCGCCGTCGTTTGCCGATGCCGTCGGAATTCCCAGCGTCAGAGGCCGCTCCCTCTTCGACATTGTTATGCCCAGTGAGCGCGAAAAGCTCCAGAGCCACCAACGGCAGATACAGGAGGAGCGAACAAGAAAGGACCCCGTTTACCTACCTCCCATCTTCGGCAGGCAGGAGCAAGAGCGCGTTTTCGACTCTTTGCGATTCGAGGCCGATGAGATTTCGCGGTTCCAGCTCGATCGTCAAGACTTCTTCGTTTTCGCGGCGAGCGATGGACAGCCGAGGTCGTATTCCGTGCGTCTGGGTTTGGCCAAACGTGAATCGATTTACTTCATCGTCCTTCTCATCAATGCCGCACCGCGGTATCCGTACCCCTCGCCATCGCCGCATGCACGCGAGGTGCCGTACCCTTATCCGCCTCAACAGCAGGCGTACACGCAGCACACCCCCGTCTCCGCCACGTTCGAGCAGCCGAGACCTCGATTCGGAGAAGGCGCACTCGCGCCGCGCCCATCCCCTGGCCAACCTCTGCACATGGCTTCTGGTCTAAGCCCCGGCATCAGTCCAGGCATGCCCTCATACCAGGCCTCGCCTAGCCGTCCCGAGTACGCCAGTGGACCCTCATCGTACCAGATCCCTCGCAGTGAGCTGCCGCCGACCACTCGGCCGCCGCAGCCATCTTTCCAGTTGCCTCCGATCCGAGCTGGCCCCCACCAGCCTCCTCAACCAGAATCATCTTCCTGGCAAAGGGACGAACGATCCGGACGGGTCGATATCGGTGGCCTGCTCGAGAAGCCGGACCCGCAGCAGCGACGTCCGCAATGAGTAATGACTTCCTGCCGCCCTAGCGGTTGTGGTCGATAATAATTCCCTTCACCCGGCTCAGTGTACTTCTCCTTCGTAGTGCCGATCGAGCCTGCATTTGAGACCAATTTCCTGGTCCGTTGACATTTTTGACCGTGGGTTGAGGTGGGCGGTCTTCAAGTCGTCCGCCTCCTGTACTTGTATCGACTTCCCTTCGTTTCCATGTCCGCCTTCAGGTCCATCGTTGTTGTTTTTCCGACGGCCACGAGCCGTCACGAGATACCACTTGTATAACCACCAATTTTTTTTATTTTTTTTTTGCGCTTTTTGCTCAACCCCCTGCACATACTGCTTTCCTCCTGCTTCCAATTGGGGCATTTTGGCATCCGTTTGGGCGTTTTCTCTTTGGCTTCGATTCCCTGGGCTGGGCAGGTTGCGTCTGTTGTTGCATTCAATCCAATGCTAAATGATGTTGGAGAGTGTAGGAATATGGCCCGTCGTCTCCAAAGAGGTTGGCGGCGGAATGCGAGGAGCCATGGGGCAGTCATATGCGTGTCTTTGTTGCGGCCTGGGTCCCCAGATATCGTTTTGTTAGATCCCTCAAAGAAAGAAGGCCCACCCGGCGATTCCTTGCCAACTACCGTGTTGCTTCTTTCATGTCGCCTTGCTGCTGAAGTGCCTCCTAGTGTTGTTGATGCTGTCGTCGTCGTCGTCTAACTTGGACTACTGTGATGATGGGTAATGTCTGAAGTCGTGATGATGGCCGACAGGGATGGTGACAAGTACCGGTTCCAGGATTTCTAAAAGTCTGATGTTGACAACTGGCTGGTCTCAACGACACTTCGACGAACAACCCAAGAAGTGACGAGATGACTCTTGCTTGCTTCCATTACTTGAAGAAGAACATGGCCAGACGAGCGGGGGAAGGGAGGGCGAGGTCGCACACTTTTGACAGGAGAATAGCCCCCATCACTCAGGCCCGGGAATTGCGGAGACCATCGGGAAGGGGTCAGTGCGGTAGAGCATCTGCCGCAATTCCGGCAGGTCAACCCGTGGAACTGTTTATCGTAACCATGGCTATGGAGCGTTGATGAAGGGGTGTTCCATGCTTCATGCTGCGGGAGTGTGGTGGAGGCGTAGTGTGCACCGCTAAGGTGACATGGAAACGAGATGCTCGGGAGAGCATGATATTGCGAGATCCCGGCCAAAGGTGAAAAGAGGGAAGAGGAGTAGGGAGGGAAGGGGGGGGGGGGTTGGGCAAGAAAGAGAGAGGCGGCCGTTGTATAAAAGAGAATTCAGGAAAAGAGAGGCTAGAGCAAAGAACGACGTTCGGCTGCCACTGCAACAACAGGCCCGTAGATAATTTAAACCACCTTGGTTCATAAGACTGCAATGAAAAAGGATTGGTCACTCACTTGAACCCCCCATCCAACGTTTCGTTTCCCCCCTCGGCTACCCTGCTTTGTCCTCCCTTCTCTGCAGTCTACTGCGCAAGTCAAATCTGTGACTCTTGCAAAAAGCTCACCCGTGCCCTGTCAGGCGCCCAACCGGCGGATGCGGATGCGGATGCGTGCGTCCTAATGTACCCATCTGCGTGCGTTGCGTTGCGTTTTTTCTCGTCCATTGTGTCCAATGCAAGTGGTGCATGCGGAAGTGTGTGTCATTTCGCGTGGCTCCTAGTTGCATCCGCATTGGAAGCTATAATCCGGCCCTGGTATTGGGATGGTGCTGCCGCCCGCTTGAAGCATTGGGTGAAGGTGGATGATAATCGCTCGGTCTGGTTTTGGGCCCCATTTTTCCCTCTCTTGCCGATGAACCATTGCATATAATCCATGATCTTAGGTGATGAGAAGCGAGAGTGGGCGATATGAGATGGGGCCAAGGATGAAAGAGAGTGGGAGACTGGGAGTTTGGGAAGAAATGGATGGTGGAGGGGGGAGGGATTATCGGGAGTTTTCCTCGGGAGGTCCATGGTTCTTGTTTGGACGTTCGGAATGGATTGATGTTGCCATTGGCTCGAGTCATAGTCTCTGACAGCTCTGTGTCTCTCCGTGTGCTGCAAGTCCTTTTTCTTTCTTCGGCATTGGCTCGAATGTTGTGTTTGGCTTTGTGCTTCTGTGGCAGCGTTGGTGAGGGCGAGCTGCCTTCATGCCGTCAGATGATGGACATGTATGTCCGTTTCTTCATCGTCAACGTTCCCGCAGATCTTTCCTTCGGTCGTGTGCCGTAATGTGGGCAGCATCTCCCAACAAAGTAAGAGAGTAACAGACTGAGCGGGACTTGAGAGATGAGGTGAGAGAAAAAGATGTGATGCTCAGGGGGTCTTTAGTCGACCGTCGTCTTCTGTCCCCCCTACCCGGGCGTCTCTCTCTTTTTGTCTTTCTGCGTAGTCGAAAGTCGTTCGTGCGTCCCTTTATTTTACCCCAGAGGCCCAACCGAAAGGAGGAACAGGGAAACGAGCGAGGAAACGAAACGAAACAAAACGGGCTTGCAGTGGATCCAACCACCGAGGCACCAGCCAGGGGAATGGGATGAAGAGGTGCAGGGGGAGGCACTGGAGGTTGCTCGTTACGGTTGAGAAAAATCTCCGAGACGGAGCCGGGCAGATTGTTGGTGACCCAAAAGAGTTTTTCATTCGGTCATTGTGCGTCTTTGGGTGGGTATACCTGTCCAATATTGAAAAAACCACGGACAATAACCTTGACCATTAAGCTGATCAGCGGAATCCAAGGAGATTGAGGGATGTGAGAAGCTTTTGAATTGGTGTGCTTTGCAGCCTTTGCTAGCGAAAAGAAACGAGGCCGTATTCCTGATGGTTGTTGTGAATTGAGACCTTGGGCTGCCGGCGGGAGAGGACACCACCACATGTTCGCATTCGTCCGAGCGACGGAGACCACCACCCAAAGTTGAAACGCTGATGGACATATTGGGAAGTGTAGTGGATGCGAACAGCTGAAAGCGGTAAGACGCGGCAGGGGTTTGTAATTGTCTATTTGCTATTCCGGGAAGGGTGAAGACGCCGTCAAGTGCAAACACGAGGCGTTGAGTTGTGCCGCTCGAGTGACTCTGCAGAGGACGGAGAGGACGGCGAAAGGATGTGGACGAGGAATAGAAGAAGAAGAAGAAAACCCCGATGCGAAAAGGAAACCATCTTGAGAGCGTCGACCTGAAACAAAAGAGGCGCTGCCGAAGGATCTTCATGATTCTCACTGGATTCGGCCCTCTACGTTCTTGACGTCTCCAGCGCGCTAGACCGCGAAAGGGTCGCGAGGGGAAGGCGAAGGTTCCTGAAATGGACTCTTCGGCACTCTGAGCAGTTGTCGTTTGCAGCGCAAATGGGAAAGGCGCATACGGTTAAGGTTGTTTCGAAACGGGCCCCCATGGCAGCCAGGTCCTGTGGCCGCACGTTTCCTTGGGGGAGTTGAGGGGAGGAAATGAGGGAGGGGCGCCGGATAGTGGCAGTGCCGGCCGCTAAACAACAACGTGGGAAAGCTAGTCGCACTATCAACACCAGTCGACAGCTGCCAGACGTGTTCGCAATGTTCGCTGTCGAGGTCAAGAGATGAGAAGGGGTTCTGTCCACTGCCGCGTTGCTAGCGAGCCTCTGTAATCGAACTTTGTCGCCGTCTGCTGAGGACGAGAAGCACTCCGTAAGATACTGTAGGACGACAGGTATCCGAGCCACGCGAGGTACTGGGGTCCTAGGTCTACCGAGAGGCCCTACGTATACTAGACTCTGATAAGAAGAGGGGCGATGCTGCGTTGCCGGTGGACGTTGGGCGGTAGGCCATCCTGTTCCTGCATGGATGGCATCATGGGACAGGCTGATGCTTCAATGGTGGCGGCAACAAACGCCCGCTTCTCAACCGTTTGTTGGAGAGTTTGATTTGCGGCTGGCTTGTCGTTCGACCGTGTTTTGGCGGCCGCTGTCATCCTCGTGGCCATCCTCGAAGCCATGCCCGTAGTGCGGGCTAGCACTGCGAGTAGGAGGCTTGACTCGGTAGGCGAGTGTCTTGCGCCGCTTGCTGTCTGGCCCCTGGGCTTGCGGTTGAGTGTCAAGAAGCACCGATGTATTCGTCGTTAAGTTGCGACTGGTGTTCATGGCCTCCTCCTTGGCCCGGTCATGCTGCTGATCGAGCTCGCGTTGTAATTTATCGGGCGACGGTGGCGTACTATCGTCAAAAACCTCATCAATATCCCGTTTCCTGCCGGCCTGAAGTGACCCCGGCGGTTGAGGAATTTGCATGTCCATCAAGCTCTCAGCGTGAGATAGAGGAGCAAGAGGACTTCGGGGGATACGCCGGCCGGGTGTCATGGTTGGGTCCGAAATGATAGGATCTGGTGAAGGTAGTCTCGAGCTCCATCCGCTGGACCCGCTGTCAGACGTGACACTACAACCATGCACGTAGTGGCAGTGGTGGACCTGGTAGGGGCCAGGGGGGGCCAACTTACCTCGCACTCGAGAGATGGGCGCGTGTCGAGGCCACGCCGTCACCTGCGGTGCTTTCTGATGGCTCGTCTTTGCACATGGCAGGCGCCGCTGGCAGTGTACGGAGTGCGTGGAGTTGGTTAGTGTTGGACTGGCAATGGTCCAAAAAGAGGGTACAGCAATCTTTGCAAAGATGCCCAGGCGGCCGGCGCTGGTGCGGACAGTTCGGATGCTTGTCGTTATATTTTGGCTAGTTTTCTGAAAAAAGTGCACGGTTCTCGAACGACGACCATGTGCCGGCCGGTTGTTGATGGTGTTAATGGTAGCGGTTTGTGCGCGAGAAGCCCTGTTTGTCAACTTCATGCGAGGAGCCGTGGTTTGGGGTGCCTCGCCAAATTTCATGATCATGAGGCCAGACGTTCGGTATCCGAGTCTTTGGATGAATGTGCAAGAGATGGCTAATGTCTGCTCTTCTCTGTCCCATGGGAGGTTTCTCCAGCGAACAACAAAGGCGTTCATTCTACGCCGATGTCAGGGCATGTCTCGGAGTGTGCCGCTGTCGAGTCACCCTTCGAGCAATGTTCAGGGGGTCCTGCGAAGCTTTTACGAAGCAGATTTGTTGACAGACGTCCAAGGCGTTTTCGACGAAGTAAACTAGATGCAAATGCTATCTTGTTTGTACTTGATGGCTCGGCTTGGTGGGTGGCATTTTCTCGAATATTGGAGACTTTCGGTGTCGAACGCCACCACAGCCTCCACGCGAGGGACATCAATGGTGGTGGCTTCGGTGAGTCTGATCGATGAACTACATCAACAGTCCCTGGTTTGATCACTGGTGATCTATGCTTGCAGGGTTGACAGATAAGCCCCGGGTCGAAGCCTGGAATCTCTAGAAACTAAAGCGCGACTTCGAAGATCGATCAGAAATGATCTTTCTGCGTCCAGTCTTGCGAATTCGATGGTAGTCTAGCGTCATCACATCTGGATAGGTTTGTGCCAACGTCAAAAATGTTCTATCCGAGGGGTTCCTGTTGTGCAGAATTGTGACAGGTGCAGATTGGTTAGATAACGGTGAAGACGACATGGATTCGAGGACTGCAACCGTAAATTGTATTGGGAACTGGAGGCATTGTCAAGGATGCGAATTGTTGCAGCAACCCAGGTGGGAGATTCGATAGGTTGTTGAGGTGATGTGCAGATGGACGTGGGATCAGTGTGGGATGCGGTGGGTAGGTACCCAAGAACGGCGACCATGGTACGTACCGAGGTAGCTGAGGTGCCCGAGGAAGGTTCCAGGGCAAGCACCTTCCATAAAGTGGTTTTGGCTGACTCAGCGGCTGCTCACGTGAAGACGCGCCAAACTCTGGGAACCCGTGAGCCTGATAGTCGCGACTCCATCCTCACCAGCAGCAGGCATTTTCATCCCTTCACTCGACTACCTTGCCAATTCGTACATACTCACATTTTCCCAGGCCAACTAAGTGAAGCTGTTGGCGAGGATGAACTGCTATTGAGCTGCCTTCCTGCCTCGGCTTGTGGGTGTTACACTGCCCCGTAACGGCTGAAAGCAATATTGAGCCTCTTCGAACCTCAAACAGCCATGGCTGACCCCATGGAAGTTGATCCCGCTCCTTCTGCTGGCACGAAGCGGAAGGCGGAGGAAGACCTGGAAGACTCTCAAGGGCCCCGTCGCATTCGCGTGAGTTGCACTAGCCGCTTACTCGGCGTGCTACACTTCTGACAGGCATGTGCAGGCGCTCGATCAGAATGTAGTCAATAAAATCGCCGCCGGAGAGATCATCGTTGCCCCCGTCAATGCACTGAAAGAATTGATCGAGAACTCCGTTGACGCAGGTGCCACTGCCCTCGAGGTACTGGTCAAGGAGGGTGGTCTCAAACTCCTGCAAATCACCGACAATGGATGCGGTATTCAGGTATGACATGACATGCGTCCTCTCCGCAGATCCACCTGTTCGTTCTGACTCTTCTCAAGAGGGAAGATATGGAGATCCTCTGTGAGCGTCATACGACCTCCAAGATCACCGCCTTTGAGGACCTCACCTCCATTGCCACCTACGGCTTCAGAGGCGAGGCCCTAGCAAGTATCAGTCACATTGCCCACCTCTCCGTGACTACCAAAACCAAAGACTCGAATTGCGCATGGCGTGCCACATATCTCGACGGCAAGCTGGCTCCTGCAAAGCCTGGTCAGTCGGCTGACCCCAAGCCCACCGCTGGCCGCCAGGGTACGCAGATCAGCGTCGAAGACATGTTCTATAATATACCGACACGTCGAAGAGCTTTCAGATCGCCTTCTGAGGAGTACAATAAGATCATCGACATTGTCGGACGTTACGCCATCCACTGTAATGGAGTGGGCTTCTCATGCAAGAAGCACGGCGAATCGGGCACCAGCGTGTCCATCCAAGCCACAGCAAGTGAGATTGACCGCATACGGCAGATTTACGGCTCGAGTGTCGCCAACGAGTTGATGCAGTTCTCAACCTCGGAAGACCGTTGGGGTTTCAAGGCTACTGGATGGGCTACGAATGCCAACTACAACATCAAGAAGACCACATTTCTCCTATTCATCAACCACCGGTGTGTAGAGTCAACCACCATAAGAAAGGCACTTGAGCAGCTGTACGCCTCATTCTTACCCAAGGGCGGTCGGCCATTCATCTACCTCAGCCTCGAGATCGACCCGGCCAGAGTCGACGTCAACGTCCATCCCACGAAGCAAGAAGTGCATTTTCTGAACGAGGATGACGTCATCCAGTCAATATGCGAGCATATACGCTCCAAGCTGGCAGAGGTTGACACGAGTCGCACATTCATGACACAGAGCTTGCTCCCGGGCGGCCAGATGATGGAGATATCCCCTCAGACCGAGGGCGAGGGCACCCCAGCGACGCCCGCAAGAGAAACACCAGGCTCGAAAAGACCACGGAGGAACTCTAACAATCTCGTCCGTACCGATACGAGCTTGCGGAAAATCACCAGCATGCTCCCCTCAGCCACAGCTGCTACGCCCTCCAAGGCATCCCCCGGACTTGCTGCGGCCGCAGCCGGGGCGGCTGACGAGAACGCCTTGTCTGCCTCGGAGCATATTCAGTACGAAACTATTGATAGGTCCTTCGCACCAATGAGGCTTACTAGCGTCAAGGAGCTCCGAGCCGAGGTAAGGGAAGACATGCACAATGACCTCACAGAAATCTTTGCAAATCACACATTTGTCGGCGTCGTCGATGAACGCCGTCGATTGGCCGCTATTCAAGGCGGTGTCAAGATGTATCTTATTGACTACGGTCGGACCTGCTACGAGTACTGCTATCAAGTCGGGCTGACGGACTTTGGCAACTTTGGTACCATCCGCTTCACGCCGCCCCTGGACCTGCGAGAGATCCTCCGCATCGGCGCCGAAGTTGAGAAGGCTAATATTGAGTCTCCCGAGGAGGACTTTGACATTGATGACGTTGTCGAGAAGGTCGCTGCTCAGCTGATTGAGCGACGCGAGATGCTCACCGAGTACTTTTCCCTCGAAGTTTCCCCCGCGGGCGAGCTGCTCACCATCCCCCTCCTGATCAAGGGCTACACGCCCGCCATGGTCAAGTTGCCTCGTTTTCTGCTGCGACTGGGTCCCTGCGTTAACTGGGAGGATGAGAAGCTGTGCTTTGATTCCTTTTTGAAGGAGCTGGCGTCCTTCTATGTGCCGGAGCAGTTGCCGCCGACGGTTGGCGGGGAGGGTGGTGAGAATGATGAGGAGGCCAAGGTCGATGATCAGCTTGCGGAACGGCAGAGAAATGTGCGTTTCGCGATTGAGCATGTGTTCTTCCCTGCCTTCAAGGCAAGACTGGTTGCGACTACGTCGTTGATGAAGGCTGCTGTGCTGGAAGTTGCTGATCTGAAGGGCTTGTATCGTGTCTTTGAGAGATGCTGATCGCTTGCGACTCGACTGAAGAACCATCGGAGGCCCAAATATGTATAGATGTGTTACAAAGAAACAAAGAAACAAAGAAAACATTAGGCCCTTGTGCGTTTGAATCCAAAGTAGTCCTCCGCTATGTACTTCACTACTTCGTTAATTCCCTCTGGGCCATTTTTCCACCATGACCTCAGGCCCCATCTTTGAGCTTGTCAGTACGAATGAGGCATAGGGGTGTGCAGAAAACTCACCGAGTCTCTATATCTTCATATACGCTGTAAACGGCCATCATGTGACCCATGAATAAATAATCAAAAGCCACAAGCACGCTCAATAGTTGCATGGCCAATTGAGAGAAGCCGGGCTTAGATCGTGTAACAGTGTCCCTACTAAGGTTGTGGTAAGGATTTATAGGGGCAAAACCCAATCGACAAATACAGAATGAAGAAAAGAGGCCCGAAATGCAGAACAATATAACCCAAAAATCTGGGAGATATTGACCAGATAAAGCAGTACCACCAATGACTGAACCAAAATGAAGCAAAAGGCTTGCACATAGTAAAAGACGAGGGGAACGCCAGAGAGCTCCTGCAACGCTAAAAATGTACATAATGGAAGAAACTACAGAATGACCGACAGGACCGAATGAACATCGGATATCCGCGTTGTTTACAAGCAGTTTCGGCTTGAACTCCCTGATTTGGAGCTTTGCGGCGGGGTGTTTTTCAGATCGGGTCCTCATAGAGTTGATCAGATCCATCTCGATATACGGTGATATGTCTGAGCCTTGTCCGGAGAGAAGATTGTCGATACGTCGTTCCCAAAGCCTTCTGATGCCGCGATTTTTCAGATAAATTTTTTGAAGACTGTGGTAACGTTGCTCCGGAAGATCTGTAGTGATGTCTTGAATTGACTGTTCATGATTATGGGCGTGGGAGACTTCTCCATTGCTTGGGAATATTGGTAATCCAATCGCATCTGTCGCCAAACCTCTTCTTTTTCCAATGCTACTTTGAATATCCCCCCAAGAAATCATATAAGCTGAGCCAGCAGAGCGTGCTATCACCATGCCCAAAAGGCTGCAGTCGCTCTCTCGGATTACCCAAGAGCCGGAATCGCCTGCTCGGAGATCTATCAGCGTGTCAGAGACATCTTTGTAATAAACAGAGAGCCCTCTACACAGAGAGAGATTACTTACCACCTTTACTGAGTCTGATAGACCATGACTCAAACGAGTTTCCCGTACCAGGAAGCATGTATGAGGGATTCGAGGACAGCACGCAGTGCACCACGCCACTCATACCTGAGATGATTGATACGTGCCAAGGGTTCTCATCAAGAAATCTTGCTGCATCCAAGCTACCAAAAGCCGTGATTTGCACCTCTTTATTGGAGTCAAAGACAATATTTGGTAGGCGACATACTGGCTCAACGGAGACGAGGTTCCAATCATTCCAGGGTTCATCCGAGTCCTGGTTTAGCAAAGACCCACAGCTTGAACCAGGTCCAATAGCGGTGGACTCGAGATTTTCGCCTTCCTCCTGATGTTCAGGGCGCATTGTCAGAGACTCGGGCGTTCCAGGCTGTAGGAAGTCGCCGTCTTCGGGTTCCCCATCCGCGAACGCCGTAATGAGGTCTGCCAGACATGGAGTATCCTTTTGGTTCTCCACGATCATCTCGTCTTCTGGATGATGACTTGTTGTTAAAGCAAACGTCTGACCGTTGACCTCAATCAGACCGCCTATGGTCGATGTTCTCAGGGATCCATTCGGATCTTCAAAAGTGGCCAAGCCGCCGCACAGAGTTCTCGTGAAAGAGGGACTGATGTCAGGCAGACTGGACATAGCTGAACGGATGATTCTCCTTTTCTCATAGCAAAGCTTCAAGGGGCTGTAGAGATGTTTGTAGCCTGTCTTGGACATGAGACGGTCGAATGCTCGGATATCTTCAGATTTCTCGAAGCCAGAAATGCAGATGTGTGTGTTGGGGACGGATCTTGACTGCGCGAGCATGCTAAGCTGTTGCCACCGACTGTACTCTATGGAAACCAGAGACAGATTGATGACGGGGAACTGGCGTCCATACCTGGCATAGAATGCAGTATTATGGGATTTGAGTCTCAGTAGAAAAGCCTCCAAGACAGTTCGTTCCTTGTTGGTGAATCCGACGTTGGGGTTTGCCCAAGCAGTTTTGGGAACCAAAGACCAAAAGCTCTGTGGCTCTATGACGACTCTGGTTATGCCCTCGAGTGTATGACGCCCCACATTCTCTTTCGATCTGCTGGCTTCAGTCGTCTGGGGCTGATCACGACGCTCAGTGACAGAGGTCTGGCATTGCTCGGCCCATTGAATCTGCAACTCTGAGGGCTCGCTTGTCACAACGACATTGACATGGCCGGTCGCAGGTTGGGAATCTTCCACCGGCCTTGGAGAATGCTTCAGTTCGAACTGCTCAGTCTCGTCATTGCAAGACAATAACTCATGGCCTTCCGGGAAGTATTTGGTATCCACGATCTTTCGCTTTCCTTTATCATCTTCGCTTGATACCGTATTATCTACGCATGCGGAATTAGAGAAGACTGAGTCGGATGTTGGTTTGAGGATGTCGAATGTCTCTAGGAAATCGCAGAAGATGGAATCGGTGACATCGAGTCCTTGCCTGCTGATGCCAAAGCTAGCCATGACAAGCCTTGACATATATATCCCATTTGTTCTCCAAAACTCTTCAGACAATCGAAATATTCTGACACTCCTTGAAAGGCGCCATTGGAATCTCATACGCCCAAGGAGTGGGTATTGAGTGTCGGAGGACTGGAAATGATTCGGAGAATTGCCCTTTGTCACGGTCAAACGGGCTAATAATCTAGGCCTCTGAGGCATGGCGACTGGAGAAGGTCGTGATTGTAGTAGTGAAAGAAGAGAGAAGAAATGGGGCCAGCGACGGGGGGCACAAGAAGGTAGCTTTTCCGTCCATGTGAGGCTGACTTGCCGACTAAGGCAGGCTGATTCGACCGCTTGGCACACCCAAGCAAGGAGGTTGCATGTGCTGCTTACCTGCATACAGAGCATTTGTAAATGGAAAAAGGACCAGTGGCTTTCAATCGGGCGCGAATGGTGCAGTAGTACCTTCCTCCCCTGGTGTACTTTAGCTGAGATCGCCCGTCCGATTTCCAACCAACACAGCCTTGCCAGCGACTTCATTAATCGACAGCATCCTCGCGATTCTCAGACTTGGACTGGGAAATCATTTCCGAACCGTACGCATCGAATCGGTAAAGACACACAATAGAGTACCTTTCTGTTGAACCAGGCGAGCACGGCATGCAAGCAAATAACGTTGGAGACAATGCTTCATCGACGCACCTATCACGAAACCCCAGACTTTTTAGATACCACGCAGAACATATATTGTCATGCAAAGCTCGTTGCAACGGAGTTAAAATACAACAAGCGTTCAAGGAGCTCAGAGCAGCTCCTCTGGCGACAAAAAGAGCGATTCTCTCTCGAGCTGATCAGGATGGCATTGGGCCGATTGTTGAGTGCGTTGTGCGACTCATGTTCATGACTGCATGTCAGCCAGAAGGGGCTGCACTGGGAAGCTATTGGGTTCATGAATGGAAAGCTGAAGAGACACTGACAGCCTTTCTCAAACGTGTATACTCACAGGCTTTTGCAGGAGGGACACCTGAACAGCCTATCAACACGGGCAATCTCCGCGCTTATATCCTGTCCAAGAACGCCAGAGTCGTTGTAAAAGAAACTGACGTGCTGTCGGATCACCTATCTTTGATTATAGGAGAAGGTTTCAAGACGTTGTTGGTGTTCCACCATCGCGCATTCCTCGAAGATAGTCTGGAGGTTTTGAAGGCGGATCAGGAAGATTTAAGCCAGTCTTTCTCAGAAGCTGTATCCATGTAAGCCCTGGCCTTCAGAACTTTTCCGAGTGGCTTGACACTTAACAAGTGATTTGACAGTGGCTGTCTTGCCCCGACACTCCTCGAAGAAACGCTCAGGACCCTTGACCTCCTGTTCCCACCTTCCGGTGATGGACAATCCCGACGAATCCTCGAGAAATTGGTGCAGCGGGAAGATCTTGACCCATGTCTGCTAGAGCTGGGTCATACCATGCTGGAGATTTCGGTTGAAAATCAGACCCCCGATGACCTTCAGGAATTGTATATGCAGTATCCGCACTGGGCCCCACGGCTGGCCCGTTTGCTGAAGGAGGTTGACGACCCGACACCGACAACAAGGTGGGAGCGCTACGCAGAACGAAGAAAGTCGCCACGACACATGTACAAGTGCGCTCTCGCCGCGTTCATTGTGGCGGCTATATTTGGCATCCTTGCAACGGTGCTGGCGGCAGTCCAGGTCTGGATATCATACTGCGCCTGGGTGGACGACCCGATGAAGTCCTTATGTGGAGCAAAGAAGGCTCAAATTTCCCCAACATTGGATGGGTAATTCTGAACTCCAATACGAAGAAGAGGGATATTTGTTCTAAGATATTGAAAAATTGTCAGGCTTTTATCGTTTTGATCCACTAATGGCAAAGAGCAGGAGATGTCCCACAAAACGCCGGCGAGGTCGGCTAGAGTGTAAGTTGGGTGAGCCGAGGTGGAGCCCGATCGCCGATCGCCGTTGCCGTACAGTGTCCGCGCCGGCCTCAAGACCTTTTCTTGGCGCTCTAGCGCATATGAAATCACACAGTGCTAAAATGACACCATACATGGCGCTTGTGATCAAATCCGGTTCCCATTTCTAGCCAAGACTTTCAAGTTCCCGTCAATCATATCCTCAATCTCACAGCTTCATTTGCACTCAAATCCACACTCAGACTCTTCAATTCGTCTACATAGCAACTCGATCTCGACTCAATACAGCGTAGTAAATTCCAGCCATGGCTTCGCGACCAGATATGGACGACGAAGACCTCACCTTCCACTGCTGCGCGCCCCTTCGGCCCTCAGAACTCTTGAGACCAATTGACGTCGGCGACCTTGGGTATGTACGATACTCACTAACTCACTTACTCACCTCTCAATCTCTAATCAAGTCGACTTCACTTGTGATATGATTCTTTGAAACTAACATACACCGTCACAACCAGCGGCTCAGGCCACGCAGGAAAATCAACCTTTCTCGCCTGGCCCATCTTCGGCCCCCTTCTCTTCCAAAACGAAACGAGCGATGCGCGCGACCACTGTGCAAATGAGAGGAGTATGCCCAACACCCTTTGTCTTCTTACTCGTGCTTTTGATGTTTCTCTTAATCGTCCTCTTGCTCGTCCGCTCACTCCCTTTGGCCGGTTGACGCTTCATTCAAACATCACAACAAATCAGTTGAACTACTCACTAACCACTCGTCAACTCACCACACAGCATTCCTCAGCTACCTCCGCCTCTCAGTCTACATGTCCATCGTCGCCGTCGCCATCGTCCTCTCCTTCCACCTAAAGTCCGAACCGAGCCAGCTCGAGCTGCGCATGGCCAAACCCCTCGGCATCATCTTTTGGATATTGGCCGTCGCGTGTCTGTGTCTCGGAATCGGGAACTACATTAGTAAGTCTTTCCTCCTTGCCCCTTTTCCTCTTTTCTACCCACTTCCGCCGTGGAATCGGGGCTTTCCGCTCTCCATCTTTGGTGTGTGAAAGGGATGAATACCTTCGAAGACCGGCAAAATTGACCTTTCGACAGAAACGGTAAACAAGTACAGTCGCAAGGCAGCCATCGTGCAAACCGGATGGAGGACGCAGCTCGTAAGTCTTCCCACCAACCCCCGCTTCATGTACACGACGACTCTTGGCATTGGCCTTCATATTGACTCCAATACCCTAGGTTCTCGCTGTGGTGGCTCTCAGCATCGTAGGAACATGCGTCGTCTTACTCGTCATCACAAAGATCTCGGCAAACTCCCAAGAGGGAGAGAAAAACTCATCGACTAGTGCAGAAGCAGCAGCAGCAGCAGCAGCAGCCTTCGTCGCGGGACCAGTCTTGAAATGAACAATCTGCAAACAAAAAATCTCAATTCGCTTATTTGTATCCCACCTTTTTGTGCCTTTGTCTTCGTCGCGCCGTGTCAGTCCATGCTGATGTTCCATCCATCCCGTGGGTATATAAAAAGGGTCTATATAGTATACACTTGGCACAAGATTCTCTCAATCATCTTGACCAGCAGGCTTTCCCTCCTTGGGATTTGCTCCGCACTCTCTTCATTCTCTATTAAGCCTTGAGTTTACCATCAGGCGTGCAAAATAGATCCCTCGCGGACCCATCCACATGATCCCGCTGAGACTCTTCTTTGCTGCAGCCACCGACTTGCTCGCGCCATGTGAACATGTACTCTATCGCCATTTGATAGATGTGCCTTAGGTTCGTGCCTTCGCCCTCCCAGCCGAGCAGAGGGAGGTCATTGGCGGGCTTGAGGCTACCATTGTTCGGCAGCGTGTCCATCGTCTGGACTAGAGACCCAGAGCCGAACCTCGACTCGGAGAGACTCGCCGTCCTCTTACCCTCCCCGCCTTCCTTCTCGTATTCCTCGGGGGCCTGGTAGAGCTCCTGGTGTACTGTCGCGATAGTGGCTGCCGTCTCTGCGCTGGGGTACAGCGTAAAGTAGCCTCTGAGCCGGGAGAGTCGCAGCATGTGTTCCAGCCAGGAGGGGAACATCTTGCTGACCTGCTTTTCGGCAATCAGCGCCGGTGATGGCTCGGCACCCCGCGCGTGTTGCAGCGCGTCGACTTGCGACACAAGGCCGTGCAGCTCGATCCACCTGTCGCCGAAGAAGAGGATGGCGTTGCTGTTGGGAGCTTGCCACAGGTAGGAAGTTCCGGATTCGAGATCGCTTACGCCTTCTGCCGTCGGCTCGATGAAATCCTTCTTGCCGTTCAGATACGTGGAAGGCGTGGTCATGCTAATGCCGAGCAGACGTTGATCCCATTTCTGCAGGGTGGTCAGGCGAGAGTAGCGGTACTCCAACACCGTATACTTGAGGTCTGGTAATCGTTAGTCAGATGTTCTAGTTCTTGTGACATGGGGTATGCCTACAATGGAAGAAACCAGGCGCAAGCTCCGCCTGCGGTGAAAGAACTAGAATATGAGAGTACTTTGGCGTTGTTGGCCAGAAAGATTCAAGGAATCGTATCGAGCTCTCCTCCTCCGTCATGCGCTGTCTCGGGATTCTATGCCTTAGAGAGAGCATCTGCACGCGCCCAGGGTTATGCACGTGTGGCGGCGGCCAGCGGAACGTCTCGAGGAACTTGGCCGTCGCAGGTTCAATGTCTTGCGGTAGCTCAATGGTGAGGTGAGGGATCGAGAAGGCAGTGAAATCGGCGTCATTGAGAGACTTGAGCAGCCGCAACAGGCTGCCTGACCCGCTCGCCGGGGCTTGGATCAGGATGTCGACGCTGACCTGGTTCCACGCCGCCAGGGAAGCACTGTCAAGCTTCGACAACCATGAAAGATGTGTCCAGGCACCAGCAGGAAGCTCGATCAGCGGGGTCTTGAGCCTGCCTGTCTCGTGGCGCATTCCTTTCGTGAAGGGGACGTATTCGTCATCGGAGCCGTCAATGATGATAGCTTGAGGATGCATGTATGTGCTGATGTGTCGCAGCGCGCGGACCGCGGATTGTTCGAGTCGAGCGTCGGTCGAGAGGGGGGAGAAGTCGGCTCGGGCATCGTGCCAGATGATGTAGCAGGTATCGTCCACGCCGTTGATCTTCTTGAGCTCATCGAGGTTGATGTCGCTCCTGCTCATGACGGCAAAGTGTACGTAGCTCCTCAGCTCAGTGCCCATCTTACATGCGAACGGTAGCAAGCTCGATATGCTGCGCAAGCTGGAGGCGGCGAAGAGGACATTTTGGTTGATGGGTTGGCTGCCCTTGGTAGCAGCAATGGCGTGCAGCGAGTTGGCGAGCCGGTGGAACTTGACGGGGCCATTGTAGTCATGTTCTGCGGCCGGCGGGATGGGTTGACCTTGAGCTAGTCGGCCGGGCTTTCGTGAGGAGGGATCGCGGGACGGAGAGGCGTCTTCGGGGTACGGGTAGATGTAGTTCGGGGGCCGTTGGCCGAAACCGAGGGAGAGGTCGCTCAGGAGGTACCAGAGGCCGGCGGCAATGACGAGGAGGTAGGCGATGCGTCGGAAGAGGCGGCGGGAGGGCATCTTGGCGGCGGGCTGCCATTGGGGGTTCCTGTTTCGAAGCAGCATGGGGTTCTTGATAGCGCTGCCGCCAGGGCGGTGGTGGTCGTCGTCCTTTTTCCCCATTTCTTCATCGCTGAGGAAAACGAAGGAGCGTAATTGGCGCCATGGATCCGGCATGCTTCTCTATCTGGGAGGGACGGAGAGTTGCAGCAGCGATGGGCCTGAGGACAGTTTAAAGGAAGAAGAGGGGAAGAGAGAAAGTAAGAAGGGCAAGGGATAGATGGAAGCGAAGGTAAGACGAAGCGTGCGTGGGTGGTACACGTTCACCGAAAAAGGACTGAAAGTTGCAAGGGAGGGGGAGCGGTGATCCGAGGGTTGGGCGTCTCACATCTTCCCGTCGAGGTAGTGAAGAAGCTGGCTGGGCTGCGTTATCCGTTGGAGAGCTCCAGATGCAAAGTTGAAGGGTAACTGACGCAGGAGTAGGAGTAGAAGCAGGAGCAGGACGAGGGCGAAGAAGGTCGAGGCTAAAGCTGGGCAGCGAGCGTACAGGACAGCACAGCAGTTGAAACAGACGCAGTTGCTGAAGCGGGCCAGCGGGACGGGATCAGATGGGACTGGACGGGATGGGACGAGAGGTGCCGTGAGATGCGATGCGCAAGGTATTGGTTCGTAGGGACTCCGTACACGAAAGGTAAGAAAGTTGGCGCAAGTGTGGGAATTAACAAGTGGTCCCCTTTTCCCATGCGATTCCCCTTCGTTTTCCTCCCCTGTTGGAACGTTGCCGGCAATTGATCACCTAGATGGGCCAGACCTTGACGAGAGATTTGAGATCCCAGGGTTGTCTGCTCCAGCTGGGCTGTGCAGCGTGGTGCAATGTCACAGACGCGAGCTTTGGTGGATACTGGATGGTGGATCTGTGGAGCTGGTCCGGACGTGGCCCGGAGGATGGAAGAGGAGGAAGATGCGCGTGGTCGGAGTGGACGGACGATCTCGAAGCTTTTGCTCTTGCTTTCCAGGTTCGCTTTTGCTTTGGATGGTATGCTGGTGAATTGTGATGGGTCAAGGTTGACGTGGACTCGAGGATTCGAGAGGTGGTGGTCACGGTTGTACGTGTGCGTGTGCGAGAGAGACCGAGCGAGAGCCAGCGGGGATCCGAAGACTGTACAGACTACAGAGTATTCGTATCTGTAAGTACAGAGTGCTGATAATGACAGCTGTACGGAAAGGGATCGAGGGAGAGACGCAAAGGTAAAAAGCATAAGTGGCATTAAGTGAGGCCCATTAAGGGGACCGTTGAAAAAAAGATGTTTAAAGTGTCCGGCTTGGCGTCCGTCTGGTGGTGTCCCAAGCAAGGAAGGGGCGTGTGACACGGTGACAGCAAATGTCATCCATAACTCCTAGGTACCTTACCTAGGTAGGCGTGCTACGTACCTAAGGTAGGCTGAGTTCCATCAAACGCGACTGCCAAATGCCTTAGTAACTTGACAGGTAAGAGGTGCTGAACGTCAATTGAACTTGTCTCTCCCCAATGTCTCACAAGGTTGGGGAACGCAATGTACTGTTCCTGACCTTAGCGTGGCGCCCCTACGCAGCGGGCGGGGAAAGGTACCTTACAGGCTCCCGTCAGCCTTTAGGTATCCGTACCTCGAACTCTGAAGCTTGAACTTTCCGGCCCGGAAAACAAGCCTGGACTCTCTCCCTCGATCGGGCATCCGAGCCATGTATCTGCCCGCGCCTACCTATGTATAGTGCACTAAATATGCCATCCCTGCTGTGCTCTTTCTCCCATGGGCCCTCATTCCGCGTTGTGTTCCTGGTTCCACAGCCAACGTGAGGAAAATGAATACGTACCGATGGATCTGGCTGATGGACGGGACCAATTGGTGAGGCGCTTGGTGATTGGCGAATGGAGATCGGTGGTACGGGGTGCCGGGGCGGGAACACGAGCCACATTGTGGCTGCCCATAGCAACACCTTTGTGTGAATTTTTTTTTCAGTTCGTCACTCTATTTTTCTGGGAAGTGAATGAAGCATTGGGAACTTTTTTGATAGGGTCGGTCACGAACATTGGTCCAAATCCCGAATAAGAAGCCATCTCCAAAACTCACAATTTCTCATGCTCCCTCTCTTCACACCACACTACACACTACATAACTTCTCATAAAACATACACCCAATCATAATCACCCAAAATGGGAAAGTCAAGACGAAACAGAGGCGGCCCAAGCCATCGCAAGGACCCCATCGCCAAAACCGTCAAGCCCCCCTCCGACCCCGAGCTCGCCGCCCTCAGGGAAAAGTCCATCCTGCCCGTCATCAAGGACCTGCAGAGCGCCGACCCCAAGTCGCGCACCGCCGCCGCCGAGGCCGTCTCCAACCTCGTCTCCAACGAAAAGTGCCGGAAGCTGCTGCTGCGTGAGCAGATTGTCCACATCGTCCTGAACGAGACCCTCACCGACGCCAGCCTCGACAGCCGCGCCGCCGGTTGGGACATTTTGCGGGTTCTTGCCGAGGAGGAGGAGGCCGACTTTTGCATTCACCTGTACCGCCAAGATGTTTTGAGCGCTATTGGTTTCGCTTCACAGACTGTAAGTCATGCTTGCCACCCATCTCAGACTCACTAACAAGAATGCCTGAGTGAATATATGTAACTCTGTACGATATGCTAAAACAACAAAATCAGATTCTCCAAAACCTTGCCAAGGGCTCATCTCTGAGCAAGGGCGAGACAAAGGTCACCTGGACCATCACCGAGTCCGTCATTGGCCTTTTGTCTGCTCTCGCCGAGGCCCAGGATGAGGTTCTCGAAGCCATTGTGGGCATCGAGGGCATCAAGCACTTGCTCTTCACCATCATCGCTCACCCCGACACACCGTCAAGCATCTGCCTCGACGCTCTTTCTGCCCTTCTGACGCTGTCCGAAGACAATCAGCGTCTGGCGCAGGATGTTGTCGCCGATGAGAGCCCCAAGCCGCTCACGTCATTGACCAAGCTACAAGAGGTCGCTGGCGCAAAGGGCGTCCTGGCCTGTGGTATTCTGCACAACATCTTCACCACCTTGCATTGGTTCGACAGCACGCCGGGCCCCAAGGACCTCTCTGACGCCTCCCTCATCCCGACTTTGTCATCGGCACTCAAGAACACCACGCCAGAGACCGATCTGCCACCCAGGAGCCAATGGTCCAACCCGACCGAGGTTCTTCAGCTTGCCCTGGAGATCCTTGCGGATGTCGGAACGACGCTGCAGCAGTCTCTCCAGGGAGGCGACAGCAAGAAGGCCAAGAAGGAGGAATGGAACGGTATCGAAGACGACGATACCGCCATGGACGAGGACGTCAAGGAGGACAACGGCTCCGGCGACGAGGATATTGGCGAGGACGACGAGAACGACGACGACTCCATGGACGAAGACGAGATGCAGGCCGACATGGACCTCGTCACCGGCGCCGACGACGACGTCGACGAGGAGGCGACCATGAACGACCTGCCCACCCTGCGCGAGCTGGTACAGCAGGCCATCCCGCAGCTCATCACCCTCGCGACCCCGTCATCACAAGCAGAGGGCGACAACGTCCGGGTACAAGCCCACGCCCTGGCCGCCCTCAGCAACATCGCCTGGTCCATCTCAGTCTTTGACTTCTCCGACGACCACAACGCTGGCATCCTCAAGGCTTGGGCCCCGTCCGGCAAGGCAGTCTGGGGCCAAGTCATTGCCCCGATCCTGGCGGCCAACACCGCCGACGTCGAGCTCGCCACAAAGGTAACCAGCCTCGCGTGGGCCGTGTCCCGCAGCTTGCCCCGCCGCCTACCCCTCAGCGGCGACGAGCACACAAAGTTCATGGCGCTGTACCACGCGACCAAGAACCTGCCCTCAAAACAGGCGGTCGAGACGGAGGCCAACGGAGACAAGGCAAAGGACGAGGAGCCCGAAGATCCCTTCCAGGGTCTCGGCGTAAAGTGCATCGGCGTCCTGGGCCAGCTGGCGCGGGACCCGGCGCCCCTTGCGCTCAACAGAGAGATTGGCGTGTTCCTGATCACGGTGGTGACTGCCTTACCAGATACCCCGGCCGCTGACACCGTCGAGGCCCTGAACCAGCTGTTTGACATTTACGGAGACGAAGACATGCCTTGCGACAAGGAGGTCTTCTGGAAGGACAACTTTATTCAGCACCTCGAGGCGGTTCAGCCCAAGGTCAAGGCTTTGGTCAAGACGATTGATAAGAGAACTCTCCCCGAGCTTCGCACTCGTACTGAGGAGGCTGTGTTGAACCTTGGACGGTTCATCCAGTACAAGAAGAAGAATAAGGCATGAGGGGAGTATCCGGGGGTTGAATAACGGAATTTTGAAGGAGAAGGGGGGGGGGGGCGACTCCCGGGTTTTAACATATCACGAAGCTTTCGAGCAGAGGTGTCAAAAGTACATGTTTTCGGAATCATGAAGCAAATCATAGCCACGATGCAACGAACGGGAGGGGAAGGTGCTTACCTGGTAGACAAAAAACCCTCGAAAGGGGGATAAGGGGAAACTTTTTGGAGGAGAGGAGACACGAGCATTGCACTTCTGAGATGGTTAGGGACATAACCGCGGTGGTCAACAAACAACAAACTCACTGATTCGCTGATATAAACATGCCGTATGCATGCTTTGTGCCCGAGAAATCCGTAGTCGAGACCTGTCGAACTGTAGTGAAGAATGATCCCCTCAAAACACCAACCCCCTTTCCCGCCTGTAGATAGAGAAAAGACGAAAACAATGCAAACCCATACTAGAGCTCAATCCCTTCCCATTTTCGTGATTGCAGACTTCAGCCAATCGGCTTCATCTTCTTCTTCTTCTTCCCGTCGCCCGACTTTCCCTTTTGGAAATCCCGCCAGCTGCTAATGCGCTGGTCCCGCGTCGCCTCCCAATCCTGCTCGTGCTGCCTCTTGCGCTTCCGCTGCTCAATCTCCTCCTCCTCCTTCTTCTGCTCGCGGCCCTCCTCCTGCATCTGCGCCTTCATCTGCCGCCGCCGGCGGTGCTCGTTGTCGATGAGCACCTCGCGCGCCTTGTTGCGCCACTTTTTCGCGAAATCGTCCGTCTTGAGCTCGGGGCTGTCGACGGTCCACTTGTTCTCGCGGATGAGGAGCATGCGGGCGTCGGCGATGGCCTCGTCGAGGCGCTCGCGGTGCTTCTCGTCCATGAGCTCTGTCTGGGCCTTTTTCAGGCGGTCAAAGGCGTCGGGCGCGAGCGGGTTCTTGGTCTTGTCAGGGTGGATGAGGAGGGACTTTTTGCGGTAACAGATTTTGATGTCGGATTCGGGGACGCCTGGTTGCAGGTCGAGGACGGCGTAGGCGTCTAGCCTGAAAGCCTTCAGGATTCTGTCGATTTCTGCATCCTGTGAAACGGGGAGAGGGAAAATTGTTAGCGTTTGGCTATAAAAGGTGTGCAGCTGGGTTTGTCTGGCGATCGCATTTACCTTGTCAAACTCCTTTGCCTCGATCTCGAGCGCATCGAGTGCGTCCTTCTCTTCTTTGACGTCTTCGCTCGCCATGATGATGACCAGATACCTGTTCAGGAAAGGTTGAGATTGACAGCTGTACCTCGGTAGAACTGGCAAGGAGTACTGTAGATGTAAGGTAGTTGAAGATTGACAGTCGTGCGCGGTTGGTGAGCACGAGACGAGGCTCAGTGACAGCCACTTGGACCCGCTAAAGACCCTTGCCGACAAACGCCTGCCCCACGACGCTAAGATAAGACCAGCTGATAAGAAATTTCTCGTCCCGCCCAAGCCCAAATTTTCGAAAAGACGCCGCTCAGCTCTTGGATGCTCTGCCGTTTCGCAAAACCCGCGCCTTGGGAAAACCAACTTTTTCGACGGGCCCGAACCTACGATCACAACACCCGGGGGCCTCGCCAGAAAAACAACACAGAGCTTCAAGATGCCTCGTCGCGCCGCATCTCCCACTCCCTCTGACGGAGAGGTCGACATCGCCGATCACTTGTTCGACAATGGCAGCGACGCGGGTCAGGATGTGGGAGACATTGACTTTGATATGGACGGGATCCTGAACGGCCACGAAGAGGGCAGGAAGACGAGGATGGCGACGAAGCGTTCATTGCGCTGAAGCAGGCTGCTTCGTTCCGCAAGTCGTCCAACGTCAAGGGAAAGTCGGTAAAGAGAGGCGGTGGTTTCCAAGCAATGGGTAAGTCGCTGAACCCTTCCTACACGACCATGGTTCTGTTGCTAGAGATACTAATCGTTTTGGTTACGCAGGTCTGAATGCCGGCCTCCTGCGCGCGATTACGAAGAAGGGATTCTCTGTCCCCACGCCGATTCAGCGAAAGACGATTCCCCTGATCTTGGACCGCAAGGACGTCGTGGGTATGGCGAGAACCGGTTCCGGAAAGACTGCGGCTTTCGTGATTCCCATGATTGAGCGCCTGCGCGCCCACAGCGCCAAGGTCGGCACGCGCGCGCTGATCATGTCGCCCTCTCGTGAACTTGCACTCCAGACGCTCAAGGTCGTCAAGGAGTTCAGCAAGGGGACGGACCTGAAATGCATCCTGCTCGTCGGTGGTGACAGCATGGAAGATCAATTCAGCATGATGTCGTCGAACCCGGATATCGTCATCGCCACCCCCGGTCGTTTCCTCCATCTCAAGGTCGAAATGGGTCTGGATCTGTCGTCCATCAAGTACGTTGTCTTTGACGAGGCCGATCGTCTGTTCGAAATGGGTTTCGCTGCCCAGCTTACCGAGATTCTCCATGCCCTCCCATTGTCGAGGCAGAGCCTTCTGTTCTCCGCCACACTGCCGGCATCATTGGTTGAGTTTGCGAGAGCCGGTTTGCAAGACCCGAGCCTGGTGAGATTGGACGCCGAGACCAAGGTTTCCCCCGATCTCGAGAGTGCCTTCTTCTCCGTCAAGGGAGCCGAAAAGGAGGCTTCCCTGTTGCATATTCTCAACGACCTTATCAAGATGCCACAAGGCACACCAGACGGCGTTCCCCTGGATGTTGTACCATCAAAGAAGCGGAAGCGTGAGGGCGGTGGCACCGGCAAGCCCACGGAACACTCGACTATTATTTTCGCAGCAACAAAGCATCACGTTGAATATCTGGCGCAACTTCTCACAAAGGCAGGCTACGCAGTCTCTCACGTCTACGGTTCACTAGACCAGGAAGCGCGTCGCATCAACACCGAGAACTTCCGAAACGGTAGAGCAAACATCTTGGTGGTGACGGACGTCGCCGCCAGAGGTATCGATATCCCCGTTCTCGCAAACGTCATCAACTACGATTTCCCACCGCAACCCAAGGTCTTTGTCCATCGTGTCGGACGTACGGCTCGTGCCGGTCAAAGAGGTTGGGCATACAGTATTGTGCGCGAACTGGACACACCTTATCTGCTGGATCTCCAGCTGTTCCTTGGTCGCAGGCTGGTCGCAGGCCACGAGACCGAAAACCCATCGTATGCCGAAGACGTCGTCGTTGGTGGGCTGAAGAGAGACAGGATCGAAATCAACATGGAGTGGATGGACAAAATCCTGAAAGAGGAGGGCGACCTGGAGGCGCTGCGTAAAGTTTCGACAAAGGCCGAGAAGCTGTACCTGAAGACCAGGCATTCTGCTTCAAGCCAGAGCGCGAAACGAGCCCGAGAGCTTGTGGGAACCAAGGGCTGGCACGAACTTCATCCCTTATTCGGCAAAGACGCCAGCGCTGTGGAGCAAGCCCGCAACGACATGATGGCCAAGATTAGTGGCTTCAGACCGGCTGAGACCATTTTCGAGATTGGAAAGGGAGGCAAGGGCTCGAGCAGTGAGGCAGTCGAGGTCATGAAGCAGCTGAGGAAACGCATCACACCACACCGTGGCAACAAGAAGGAGGATTTGGACTCAGACGACGACATGGAGGGTCTGAACGGTGCCGAGGACGATTCAGATGACGCACTCGACGGGGAAGTAAACGACGGTGCCGCAGAAGCCTACAACTCGGACGATTCTGACGACAACGACGGACTCGAGGTCACAATCACCAACACAGGCGAGAAAGAGAAGAAGAAGAAGCCGGACTCCTGGCGCGACTCGGACGTCTTCATGTCCTACACCCCGAGAACGATCAACGCGGCCGAAGAGCGCGGCTACGGCGTCACGTCGGGCGCGCAGACGTCGAGTTTCGTGCAGGCGGCGCGCGACGTGCAGATGGACCTCACAAACGACGAGACGGCCAAGGGCTTCGGCGAGCCGACGCGGGCGGCGGGCATGCGCTGGGACAAGAAGCAGAACAAGTACGTGGCGCGGGCCAACGACGAGGACGGCTCCAAGGGGTCCAAGTTTGTGCGCGGCGAGAGCGGCGTCAAGATCGCGGCCAGCTTCCAGAGCGGGCGGTTCGACCGCTGGCGCAAGGCCAACCGGCTGGGGCGGATCCAGGTGGGCGGCATGGAGAAAGGCAACCTGCCGGACCTGCCGTCTGGTCGGCAGTACAAGCACAAGCAGGAGAAGGCCCCGAAGCAGGCCGACAAGTTCCGGGACGACTACGAGGTGCGGAAGAAGAGGATCGCCGAGGCCAAGGAGAAGCGCGTCGGCCAGTACAAGGACGGCGCTGGCAGTCGCAAGGAGATCAAGGGCGTCGAGGATATCAGGAAGGCGAGATGGGAGAAGCAGAAGCGTATGGAGAAGAACGCCAGACCGCAGCGCAACAGGAAGTAGAGTGCCGCAACGTCTGTTGGAGGATACACCATTTGTCAAAATATATCAAGGAAGAGAAAAGCGTTTTTGTTCAAAACTTGGGCGATATTTTCCGAACTTATCCAGGCTACTGTGAAGAATTATTGTCACCATGTCGATGGACCAACACATTGGAGATAGCTGCTGTGCCATGACCCCGGTGTCAGTGGCCTCTTGGGGACGCGTAAGGTGGACGAAGTTGCCGCGGCGGAGTCTCTGCCAAATCGGAGCCGGTGCCCGCGAACTTGATTTTGGTGGCCGTGACGTAAGGCAGCGGCACTGCGCTTCCGGTGATGACTGTCAACCACCAACAACGAAGTGCCAAATACTAGACCTCGTTTCCACAAATCTCGGTTTTCAATAATCAATCATCTCTTAGAAGAGCACGATACCTAGATCGGTAGTCAGTCTATTCAGCAATTTTAATTCGGCATTCCAATAATGGCAAACCCCAAACCCTCAAAACGCTGCCTCTTGTGGGACTACACCAACACCCGCGACCGCCCAGACGCAATCGACCAACTCTTCACAACGCCACCAGACTCCACCACCAAGCCCACAGCAGCAGCAGCAGGAGAAACAACAACGACAATTCCACCATTCAAGTCCGTCCACAACTGGAACGCATGGTACCCGCCCGAGCTCAAGGGCCGGCTCCCCTTCCGGCCCATGATCCGCACGCGCGCGCAGCTGGACACGGAAGAGTGGGACTGGATTCGCGACTCGGACGCCGAGATGGTCCACTACCTCAACGAACCGGAGCGGCAGGGCATCTCGCCGGCGGACGCCGCGGCCTGGTGGCTGGAGAAGGTCGTGCCCGAGTTGCGAGAGAAGAGGGGCAAGAAGCTTGTTGGGCCGGCGTGTGCTAGCGATCCCGGGGGCGAGGCGTGGCTTGCGGAGTTCATGAGGATTGTCTACGAGGATGAGGAAACGAAGAAGAAGAAAATGGGACCGGATTTCCTTGGGGTGCACTATTACAGCGGCGATGTTGAGCATGCAAAGAGGTACTTGACGTCCATGTATGAGCGGTACGGGCTGCCGCTCAACGTATCGGAGATTGCGTCTATTAGCCGGGATCCGGGAGATGTGGAGGCGTTTACGGAGGAGCTGAGCGGGTGGATGGACGAGAGGGAGTGGGTCGACGAGTATGGGTGGTTTGGGTGTATGGCACACTGCGCTGATGACTTTGTGAGTCCTGCGGCGCAGCTAATGGATGGGGAGGGGAGGTTTACGCCGCTCATGAGGCGGTTGATGGGGGTATGATTCGTCATTGACTTCAAGTTGCTGAACTGAAGGGGGTTCCCACTGGATTTGGTGGTGTTTCTCCTTCAGATTGGTAATACACACCTCTAAAGTTCGTTCGGGTCAGGGATGATGCGGAATACCAAGACTGGAACGTCTACTGGATTCCTAGGCAGAGTTAATCATTGGTATGCTGGTTTGATCATTCACGATAGAATCTGGAAACTCTCTTCATGTGCTATAGGATGTGCTGTGGTGTTTCCGTCGCTCAAGCTAATGATCTTTGATCTGGATAGAGTTGTTGACTTCAGTATCTTGGAGCAAACATGAATCAAGCGGAAACAAGCCTTGGGTTGCGTCTTGGCTGTTTCTTTTCGCCTAGCGTCTCCCCGCCTCCACGGGCCTCACAAAAGAAGGCCTCACGTTCATGTCCCACAACTCGGAGATCATCGACTCCCAAGACGTTTATTCTCATTGCGTGTGCGGGAAGGCTCCCCACATGAGTCAGCCGCGCTCAAACGTTGATTACCCGATTAGGCAAGTCAATGACATGCTGTACATGCACTTGCCGGGTCGCTCCCGTCGACTATGATGGAACGCAAATGGCTTCTTCCCGGATTACTCCAGCAACGTCTTTGTAATCCTTCTAGCCCCGGTCAAGGCAGCTTTGTCTTTCGCCAAACCTTCTACGGTCGAGTCAATTGACTCTATACTCTCTCGAATTGTCTAGAAATAAGCCAATGACTTGGGATTTTGTTACGTACAGCCCACGTAATGGCAACCGGACATTCGGACTCATCTCGCAGGTTTCATCAACTGGGTAACACCAGTCAAGTCTATCAACGAATGAGAAAAGAAGAGGATGGGGCCTCAGCTCTCTGTATCGTTGCCGTTGAGTCTTGGTTGCCTTTTCGGGTCAGTAGAAAGAAGGTTATGATGCACTTGGACTTTCGTAGTCTCCAGTAGAGCGAATATTTCTACGTCAAGGTTGAGATGGTGAAAAGACGCTGCTTTACAAATATCGTGGCGTACAGCCAAGGTTGAAGTTGGCTTGCTTTCTCCTCATTAGACTTTGAAGTTAATATTAGACTTGCTGCTTGGGCAACGCTTGAGCCATGAAAGCAACCGAAAAGACAGTAGACTCCTTCCAGGAGCATATCTCGGGACAATCCAACAAGCCTCTCTCTCGACCACCTCACTCTTTGGAGGCTATTCAGGTCCTCGAAGAACTCAATGTCGACGCAATCAAAGGCTTGGGCCCCGACGATGCTGCCCGCCGGTTGGCGGAATTGGGGCGCAATGAGCTTCGTCAACAAAAAGGCGTCCAGCCTTTGAAGATTTTTCTTGAGCAGATTTTCAATGCTATGACTCTGGTATGTTGTGTCTCGGGTCCATAACCAGAATCTCGCCCAGTCGGCTCGCGAAAATGCAAAATTGCATGAGCTAACCATCTCTACTCGAAAACAGGTCCTCCTACTAGCACTCGGCGCAAGTTTCGGCATCCAAGCCTGGATCGAAGGCGGCATTCTAGGAGGCATCATCGTCCTCAACATCTTCATCGGCTTCTTCCAGACCCTCCAAGCCGAAAAGACAATCAACTCTCTAAAGAACCTCGGCAAACCGACATGCAAGGTCGTGCGCGACGGCAAGACGATCGAGATACAGACGGCCGACGTAGTACCTGGAGACATCATCGACTTGAATACGGGCGACTCGGTGCCAGCGGATATCAGACTCATTGAAGCCGTCAATCTGGAGGCGGATGAGGCGTTGCTTACTGGAGAGTCCGCGCCCGTGTCCAAGATGCCCAACTCGGTGTTTGACGAAGATACGGGTCCGGGAGATCGACTTAATGTGGTGTACAGCTCCACAGTCATCACGAAGGGTCGCGGGCGCGGCGTCGTGTTTGCTACTGGCATGTTCACCGAGATTGGCCTCATTGCTGGTGCATTGAACGGCGGCTCGGGGAATAAGTCCCGGGTGAAGCGCAACGAGCATGGGAGCGCTTCAGTCCTTGCGTACCTTGCCGCTGGGTTCATGGCTGCCAAGTCGTGGATCGGCGAGTTCTTGGGACTGACCATCGGCACGCCGTTGCAGAGGAAGCTCTCTCAGCTATTTCTGTGGCTGTTCTTGTTTGCCATTATCTGTGCCATCGTTGTTCTTGGCGTCAACAAGTTTGACTCTCGCAAGGATGTGATTATCTACGCGGTCACTACTGCGATTGGGACGATCCCTGTTTCTCTGTTGCTGGTCCTGACAGTCACCATGGCCGCGGGTACGAAGAAGATGCTCGAGCGTCATGTCATTGTCCGCAACCTTTCAAGTTTGGAAGCACTTGGAGGAGTCAGCAGTAAGGAGTCTATTTTCTATTAATGTTGATGAAGAGTAATATGCCTGAAAACTGTCAAACCTCTAACCACCCGATCATCTTAGACATCTGCTCCGACAAGACAGGCACGATTACCCAAGGGCGCATGGTTGTCCGCAAGGCATGGCTTCCGGGATGCGGCACCTACTCTGTCTACACCACGAACGACGTATACAACCCTTTTGCTGGTGAAGTCGAGTTTGCGGCTGGCCAACCAAAGGACATTGACTCCGTCTCCGAGAAAGAGCACAACCTGCGGGCCGAGCCAATTGATACGCACCCTGAGCCTGCGACGAAGCCTGCTCTGCAATGGTTTTTGAACGTTGCGTCGCTGGCGAATCTGGCAACTCTGAAGCAGAACGCCGAAGATCCCACCAGCTCTGGGGAGTGGACGGCTAGCGGAGCACCCACCGAGATTGCTATTGAGGTGTTCGCGTCTCGATTTGGTTGGAACAGGGTGCAGCTGTCCCAAGGCTCAGAAGCTTCTTGGAAAGAGATTGCAGAATTTCCCTTTGACTCGGATGTCAAAAAGATGTCTGTCATCTTCAAGAATGTGGCCTCGGAAGAGATGCATATCTTCACAAAGGTGAGTCTTAGCTGCACAGATTAATCAACGCATATCTATAATACTGGCTAACATGACCCTACAGGG